>NC_140288.1:2250561-2263061 GCF_964030765.1 Micromesistius poutassou | reverse complement strand
TGGTTTGGGTTGAATAATGCGGAGGAGGTTGACGTGAGCTTTTGGCCAACGTGCGATAAATCTTTAGTCCACTTTGAAACCTGGAAAGCCGTTTTATATATATCGTGTCCAGAATTTCTGCAGCATGTTTGTAGATATATGTTTATCTTTGAGACCTTTTTATTTGAAAAACGACTATACTGATATCCCCACGACAAAACACAAATAACTCAGGCTCACAATCCATCTATGTGAGCCTGAGTATTATTACACACACACACACACACACACACACACTACACACACTACACACACACACTACACACGCACACTCTGCACACACAAAGAGCTCCTCCATTTCAATACAATTCAGTCATATCTCCAGGTCCCAAATGTTCCCCCAAAAAGCCACTTGTCCCTCACCTTCCCCCTGAACACCACCGGCCATTCTGTACCTGAGTGTCTCCGCTGACAGATGACCCTCATTCAGCTCTGCTCAATGGTGCTATCCCCAGGCATGCCGGCCCCAGTGGCCCCCCCCAGGTTTGCACAGAGGGGGGGTGCCAGGCCCTCCTCCATATAGCACACCGAGCAAACCAAACAAATGAGGGCTGTCAATTTAGTTATTTAGTGGGGACGCCCCATGGCTTAGAAGAGGAGGGGATGCTGGAGCATCGTAAATCATGGCCTGGGAAAATCACCGCCGTATGCCCGAGACCGCGTGATGATGAGTTCCGAGAATGCAGGAATAACCCCCCCTCGCACCCTTTCAATATACCTCTCTCTCTCTCTCTCTCTCTCTCTCTCTCTCTCTCTCTCTCTCTCTCTCTCTCTCTCTCTCTCTCTATCTTTCTCTTGTGCTGCCTCCGCACTCTGTTGCAGTGTCTTTTCTCTCTTGCTCTCTCATTCTCTCTCTCTTGCTCTACTGCTCTCTCTCTCTCGCTCTCTCTCTCTCGGTCTCTCTCCAGTTGAACCGCACACTGCACACTTAAATCCTTCCAGGGTCTTGATGTGCAATCATGCTACCAGCAGTTAGACAACTATTCATCGCAGCGTTTTTCTCCCTTCGTTCCTCACATCCTGCACTCCACTCCCCAGAGAGGTCATGCCTAGGGTTAATAGAACCACCGGTAAACGTATGCCTCATTTGGACTCCTGCTTGCTACTCTTTACTTCTTAGACAACAGATGCTAAATATGAGACACGACACTGATGATAATATGTGGCATTGTGGATTCCTCTACTGAAACTCGCCTTGTGCAGTGTGCAGGGTGGTCTTCAGTGCATCCTCTGAGTCGCAGCAGTAATGTGCATTACTGCTGGGACCCAGATCAATACTTGATTATCTTCATGGTCAATGCTAACCATAAAGATTTTTTTCACAAACTGTTAAAAAGCAAAAGAAGTTGGAGAATGAAACGCCACAGCACGGGGTATTTTCTTAACAATTTCGCAGACAGTCCCTTTTTTTTTTAACCAACTATATCAGTGGCATATGGTATCGGGACAGAGAGCACTCCCAGCTGACGTACTCTGTGTCAGAAGCCCGCCGTCTGCCGCCCACCTGCTGGCATCCTGGAGCAGGACGCACAACCACTACGTGCGCACACTTATGACACCGTGCATCTACAAAAATAGCACCAGCAAGGACTACCCGTTTCTTTGCACCACAGTTAAATGACTAAAGGGTGACTTGTTGATCACAGAACAGGTTCCCCCATTGTGTTGAACACACACTCAAGGTGCTTGTTCGCGTTGATGCCTTTGGACTGACACAATGATGTTCTCAATGTCCGTTATAATCCCTCTTCATGCTCACCCTGACAAACAGTTTCTGGAGAGGATAAAAAAAAGACTAAGCCTTAGGCAGCGATTTAAACTAAGCTGCATTTTAAGTTGCTACATTAGATTTCATAACACCAGAATATATTAATGACCCCCATGGAATTTCCATTGGTGTGGATAACATGTTAAATCAAGCAGAATGTGTTTATGCAGCATGTTTTATGGAGTGCTAGACTATTGGTGCCTTTATAATAGCCAGCCTTTTATGGACATGATTTGCTTTGAGAATGGAACACGCGACCAACATAGTAACATAGTTTATGCCTGCTGGGAGATACTGCTCTTTTTTCAACTCTAGATGTATAATCTAATCCACAACATTATTTTAGTGTAGCAGATAAAGAATGTTTGTTTTCATTAGAGATTGGTCAGGTCAGAAACGCATACATTTTACATCTGTTTATCTCTGATATATTAAAAATACTATGTTGACTAGTGGGAAAAGATGATAACCTTTGCTTTAAATGACTCTCAAACCTTTTGTTTACCCAAGCCAAACTTGAAATTGTAATTGTTTCCGATATTCATTTCGTTGCCAGTTGTATATTTTTATACAAGTGGTTCTCAACTGGTCTGACCTTGGGACCCATATTTTCCGATGGTCATTATGTCCCGACCCACTTTTATTCAATTCAAACCAAGCAAATGTATTTATCCAAAATGGGCTAGTAACCAAGAATAGACAATGTCATCATGACCTTTTTGAAACATAAATAAGCAAATATTTTCAACCCTGCTTTCAAAGCACACTACAGTACTCAAGCAATAAAAAAAATGGAAGAAGTACAAGTAATCAAAGAAAATTGTAGCAGTAAAAATATATATATATTTTTTTTTTTTTGGACCCTGCGACCCATTTTAAACAAATCCGGGATCCACTTTTAGGTTGCGACCGACCAGTTGAGAAACACTGTATAGGTTCTTAATCTGTCAACATAATCTGTATCGGAGTCAGAATTTCCATCATACCTTGGTGTTAAACTAATGTTTTCAAATGTATGAACAATTGCTCACTTATCCAGAAGGAATGCTGATGCAAGTTGTTCAACTATAAGCCAGCCACTTTTATTCTGTCATATATATATCTATATATATCTATATATATATGTGTGTGTAATGTGTAGTGTTCTGTACAATATGGGTTGATGCTGTGGGTTGGGTTGACAACAGATTTGTGAGTTATGCTTCCAAATAATAAACCACTGGCATCAGAGGTTTTTTAATTGGAAGGAACGGCTCTTTTAACGTTCAGAAACCAGCACATACCTCCCCAAATACTTATACATATGGTTCTAAGAATAATAATAAGGTACTGATTCGGATATTCCTTGGGATTTAATCAGGGTTTGTTGTTGTTGTTTAATTTGAAGTGCCAAAAATTCCCACAAAACAATATGTTTTACAAATAATTGTAGCTCAAGAATTACTTCTACATTTTCCTCTCCCCATTTTCCTCTTCTGAAACACTCCTAATTTGGCCGTTTGATACAGGAAAATATCCTAACTGTTCTTGGCTATGATACTAAAGGAAATCTTGCAATTTAGCAGCCAACCCACCTACTGAGCTGCTTTCTCTCCAACCCACACCTGCTTAGCACCAACCTTTCACTCTGCTTCAAATTTCCACAGCGGTGTAAAGTATTGACATCTGCGTTTAGGATACATGGTGTTAAGTTCCTCATTATATTTTCCCACTCACGATCACACATTAATCCCACACATTTTAATGACTCCCATGCTACATTTCTCACCGTCGGGAATTGGGTTTCTGCTTTACCTCTACATGTTATAACTCTTACTTAACAGAAGTGGAATGTCTAGTTTAGTGTGCTGGGGTGCACTTTAGTCCATTAATTGACTCTATAGTGCACGCTCATTTGCCATGTCAGGTCTAGCTCTGCCAACATTAACTTATTTCCATTTTTTGTATACCCTGTAAAATGTTGCTTAGTTGTTTTTTGCCAATGGCCTTGGCATGTTGCTAGTAGTTAAATTTTCCTTTAACAAGAAACAGAATATACCTTAAATTTATTTAACCAAACGACTAGTGTCCATTTCCACAAAGAAATGTGATTGTCTGCGGTAGCCGATACAGCCCTTACAGTCAACTTTGGTGAGGCTATGGAGCACAGCATTCGGATTTTGGATTTAGTTTTACTTTATCTTTATTTTGTTTCATGTTTGTTGCATTGGGATCTGTCAAAGTTCTTGACGTGTTGCTTGTGTTTCTTTCCTCCTGTAGTCTTGTGCTCTCTATTCCTGTTCTAACTTTTTTCATTCAATTAATTTATAATAAATCAACTCAGCATAAAATGACTCTACCCTCCTGGCTTTGATTCACCAAGGTGTTTCAATAAAGGCAATTGCTTCATCAAATATTTAGGTGAGTGCAGCGCTCAACTATTGTTCTCCTAAGGCTTTATTCTTTAATATTCTTACCAATACTTTGGCACTCAACTCCTCCTAGGTCTACGTGTTTTTAGCTAGAGACTTCATTGAAATTTTAAAATGTTCAGCCTTAATTGGAATCGACCGCTCTTACCTTTCTAACTAAAAGATAAAAATCATCAACTTTTATTTTTTAAAGTTGAAGAAGGGAAGGGAAGGGAAGACAACTTCTTCAGACTACACAACTCTGTAAATTTGTAACCTTTAAACTTTTGTTAAAACATTTTAACACATCGCTTTTTGTTCTTCATAGTCATCAAATTGATTCAATACCATTTATACTTTTTTAAGATTCAACAGTTTTTGTTTTTAAACCCACTTTGTATATTCACAGTTGGCTTTGATTGACTTCCGTTGAGCTCTGCTAGAGTATGGCGATGTCACCTGCTCTAGCCCAAGATGGATATCACAAAAGCTAACCAGTTTGCTCGTCGCAGAGCCTTACAACGTCAATATTTACCTTGAAACATAATGTAAAGTTTAGACTGTCACGGTATTTCTGTGCTCCAATTACTCACAGATTGGAAATCTACTTAAGCATCGGGTGTTTGTGTGTGGTGACCCCCGTTTACATGGCTAGAGGCTAGGTTCTTCATAGATCTCCGGGTGTGTCTGCTAATGTGCTTAAAAACGATATTCTTCACGTCATGCTATCCACACAAACGATATGTCATATGAAAGCTAAGACTCCACAGAGTCCATTATCCTACTCAGAGCTTATCTCAATGACCGAGATGTGAAGGATAACGTCAATAACACACTTTTCCAAGTTACTACAATAACTGATGAGCAGACACACACACACACACACACACACACACTTCTTCTCTGACGCTTACTTAACTGTTACACTAACTTGATTCTACCATTTCAAACTTTATCAGCTCAGCTATTCTATATTTTATCTAAAATGTATTGAAACTTTAGAATTTTAGCTGTTAATTACATTTGTTTCCAACTTTTTGATTTTTTTTTACATTGTTTACTCCGTTTAGACTTTTGAACTCTGTTCAAATCTTTTCAGTTGATTCAAGCCATTCCACATTTCTTCACGTCTTAAGCCAGATGGCTTTATTAAAACGTATTTTCAACCTCACTTTGCACCACAGCACTCACCGCATCTTCTGCAGGAAATGCAGTTTAGTTTGTTCCTTCCCCAGCCAGAACATAAGGCATCCAATCACATTCATTATTGTAAGGGCAGCACTCATATTTTACACAATCACACAATGACGCATTCGAACCTGCGCAAATTGAAGTACAATCACCAGGCCCATCAGTGGTTAGCATAGAGCGGACTAATGAGGTCGAATGAACTGATGGTGGACTCAGAACCCAAACCCCATTGAGTGATACACACCATTACTCGCAGTGGATTAACTGACTAAAAAGATGAAGATGGTTTTGAGTTAACGTGCATTCTCCTTACGTCTATGCATCGATTGATTTACGAAACCCCACCGTGAACCTCTCAAATGTTCGGCTGAGGGGGCTTTCTCTTACTCGTTAAAGTGCTGTGTTCAATCAGATTATACCACGGCGTTGTATTACAATATTTTTACCCTAACCTAGCCTCATTGACTGGCCGACTAGAAAGCCCACTGCATGACTCCTAGTTTCTCTGTGCAGAATAATCTCATTAGTGACTGTAAAGTGCTTACTAGACGCAGCACAACGCACACCAGGGACGTTGGCTGTGCCCAGTGAAATTCACTCTATGAATTGTCCTGTCTCGTCTGAACCAAGCCCAAAGATAATGTAAATAAGGATGTTTTTCTGCCTTCATTTTACCCTGTCACACTTGATTAAGCCCACAATATGCTCCCACTTAAATCGCAGACTCCAATCTACAGGTTTTCTATCAACAGAGTTATTGCATGCAAAGCATAGACTAGAGACCACTCGTGCTTAATGTGGGCCACCGGTACATTTATTAACTGCAATTATTTAGTAATTTAGCAGCCGCTTTCAGGGCAAAGTGTCTCACAGTGAATGCCACGTGCCATTAAAGTGAGGCTCGAGACCAGGCGTCCGTCTTGAGGATGCCGACAAGCTAAACCTCATTTAGAGTCGCCACGTGTGTGCATAGTGTGCATAATTTTTTTTTTTGTCATTGCACAGGATACAACGACATTGGATGGCAGTCCTCTTGATGCTTTATAAATAAAAATAGTTCTAAAAAGAATATAAAACAATACAATGTCCAGCTATTCACAGACTACCCTCCTCTACCCTCCCACATCCCCACATCCTCACACACACACACACACACACATCCATTCACATCCATTCTCCAGTGCATGCTTAAAGTGACAGTGAGGTAGCATGGGAAAAAAAAGTGCATACAGTGCATGAGCAAGCTGGCGTGAACCAAACACGACGTTATCACGGCCCTCATGCACTGTTCATATGGCTTCACTGCTGCGGTTCGTGCACCTCGGGGAATGCATAGCCCCTAAAGCAGAGTGTGCACTTGATGCAGTCTACCACAGGGTTACGGTGGAGCGGTGACTATAAATGCCACGGCGGTGCGCGGACGGTCTGTGTGCTTCAGGAACGGCACATCGTCACCGCGACTATAAATTCCCGTTTAGTGCGTGGACATGAGGTATCAAACCCGGTACCGCTGCCTTGCTTCCTGGGAGCCCGGACAAATGCACACGCGACACGGGGGATGGTGGAGCCTTAGCATAAATACAAATTGAAATATCGTCTGAAGAATAGGCCTATTGTTGGAGATGACATCATGCGATGACATCAGTGTTAGAACGATTGTGTTCCAAAACCCCTTAAGGGAGCCCCTTTGTGATGTCATTGTGCAGATGGCCATGGACATTGTTAGGACCAGCGCACCAGCAGCTCAGTTCCTCCACTGCCTGCACAGCGGTGCTGTTGTTCTCACTGACTAACAATTGACCCGACAGCTCACGGGTCAATCTAGACAATCTACCCTATAGTGACAATCTTCCCAAGTGGGTGTGTCCGCCCATTATGTGTTGATAGAGGGCTAGATCAACATAGCGGCCAACCTGATGGACGGCACCAATTGGTCGGCAGATCTATCTATCTCGGTGGACACGCCCACTTGTGATGTCTTAATCGACAGCACACCTGGTGGTATCATGGCAGGGTGGGCTTTTGAACCCAACAAGGGCACACACATGCTGAACAGAAATCAAATTCTGAGTATGTACCAATGGTTCATTAATCATATGATTAGACACTTCACTAGTTCACTAGTTAATACTGACTATTACAATTAAGTAGGTAATTCAGCAAACGCTTTAACCCATAAGCATCTTTCAGTGAATTCAGATGCAGGTTATTTTAAAGCAGGGAGGGGTTGGGTTTGGCATCTTGGTCAAGGATACCTACAGGAAGATTATTGCCATTGAATATCAAACTCCATACCTTTTGTCTGGGAGTCTAACCCCTCTAGCAACTACTCCTACACCAGGAACACCAGGCTGCCTGTTTTGTAAGCTTGTCGATGGCATTTGCCAGTTCTGCGAGTTGGGATAGTTAACCGTATGTCTGTGTGTGTGCGGTGCGAAACCCACAAAAAAGTGTTTGTAATTAAGTCCCAGCGATTTATCACTGGGGGAAGATGACAACCCAGGTTTGGTATTAATCACAACATTGCCCCCGGCTGCTTTCACTATGCCAGGTTGGCAGGCATTTTTCATCAGTGGTGTCACATTAGAGTTGTGTGGCATGGCGTTGTGTCATTATGCTCAAATAAGGGGCTGGATCGGGGGCCTCGGAGTGCTCCACTCGCGACATGCAAACACGCAGAGAGAGCCTGGACGTGGTAAACAGGTTTTTCACATTGCTTAAGAACAGGAGTTTTGATCACATTATTGCATGGAATATGTATTGTAATGCATGTTTTTTTAAATGTATTATTTATTTATGTTTGTTACTTTGTTACCTTTACTCTCAGTGCACAATGTGTGCATGTGTGCGCGTGTACATTCAGCATTATACATATATTGATTTCTTTCCTCTTCACAATTCATAACCACAACTTTTCTTTTTTTCATAGCATGAAAATGGTAATTCATGTGTAGAGAGTAGATTCAGGAAGAGATGTTGCGTTTCTTTGCGTGTTCATAATTGCCTCTCAGTGGGATACATGTTATGCCTTCGGCGTCATCCGTGTTTGCATTGTAATGTAAACTACAACAACAACAACAACAACAACATCAAGCGTCAGCAAAGAGCTAACAAAGAAAACAATGCACAGCAATAATTTAGTGTAGCCCTTATTAAAGCAATTAAGGAAAATAATTTGTATAAAATCCATATGTCCTTGTTAGATATGCAAGCCTCAACCGAAATCTGAATATTATTTCATGAAATGGAAACTGTTCTTCTAAATCCCTATTCTGCTCGTTTGGTGTCTTGGGAAATTGTTTAGCTTCTAACAAACTATATTTATTCATCAAAATATTTCTTAGGAAGACAAATGGTACCACCATTATTATTGCATTTGCATATGGCTGTAGAAAACGTCCTTTGAACAGGCTAGACGTGCATTTAGCATGTTTTGTATGAAAGCCCGACCAGGCAAAGATGCAGATATTTACACTCAGAGTAAACAACCCATCAACTTCCAAGAGCAAAGGCTTAACCGCAGACATTTCTATTAGAAAGAGACAATGATTGGAGCCGCAAAACAAATAACCATTTGTATGCCATATGGGAGGGAAGATTAACATACGATTGATCAGGGAACGTTACATCAGGGAACGTCAACACTGGCCGTATGGACTAGTACAAGGATCAGAATGTGAAAATGTACTATTTTAAATGTCTTAATCACAAATGTTTGTCGTATATTTTTGGAATGGTCTTAACCGCAGGACCTTCTGGCGATTAGCTCAGTGTCTTACCTCTGTCTGAACTGTCTTAAATTGCATGTTTGATGTTTAAAATGTATTAATCCGAATCAGATTCTTTCTACCAGTTGGCATGCCATTGTTGGGTTCAACTTCATTTAGCATTCGTTTTGCACCCTGTGTTCACTGAAATATAAGCAGTTTAATTTAGCATTGCTTCACCTGACGACGAACCCTCGTCAGGATCTCACAATCAGTTTATGTATTCATACCTGTGACCTACTCTAACCGTAGCCGCAGGCTTTTTATTTCAATTGTATTTCCTGACATTTTATTGCAATTTTCTGCCCTGTTTTTTTTTTTCCGTTACGTCAAAGAAGCATATCAACATGCTGCGCAGGAAGTGATAGAATGTTGGTCCAAGGTTGGCCAACATTCTTTAATCGGGTGGCCTTTCACAGTCGCTCAGATCAGCATGTTGCTCGTGTGTGTATGAACATATAAATGTGTGTGTGTGTGTGTTCCGTTGGGTTCCTGACCTTTTCAAAGTCAGACTTGGGTTTCTTTGAAGTGGCAGTCAAACGCACACACACACACACACACACACACACACACACACACCACACACACACACACACACACACACACAGGGCGAGAGAGAGCCATAGACAGTGGAAGCGATTTGCAAGTGTAACTTAAAGGAAATAAACCTGTCCACTGGTAGTAAATGGACTAGTCATGACAACATTATATCCTTATATAGGTGCAGTATATCACTGCAATAGAAAGGCACATTACACTAATTCTTACTGATTATGTGATCTGGATGAATGGTTGTGTAATTAGTTTTTCATTAAAACAGAGGCAATCCAGTTGTGCTTTTTAAAGCCTGCGTTCTGCAGAGCAGTTACTGCTCGTACTTTGAATACTACTCCCTCGTGCCTTCTCAGTGAGGAGTGACCTAACTGCTTTGTCGCCTGTGTGCCATCATAATAATTACCCACCACTTAAGTTGTACTGATTATCTGAAAAAATAAAAATAAACACACACAGGACAATTTTGAAAGTCATCATACAAGTTTCTGTTTTATCTAAAACAATTGAATAGATTTCTAGATCTGAAAACGTGTGGACCCCACCTTTAACTTAATAGCATCTGCTACCACTGATAGTGATACTCACTAAACATCTGCCGGTACTATCACTGTCCCGGTGGACATAATCCCGTCGCTCTGCTACACACTAAAGTGAGTTTGCTTGTGGCTTTGAATCATTAGGCAGTCCGTTTGCACATACTGGACATCTATGAGAAAAGAAAAATGGCTTCCTGAAATAGACCATTAAATATCCAAAGCTTATGTCAGCAATCTTCCGCGGCCCAATATGCATATCTGGGGACCCCGATTATGGTCCGGACCCCAAGGTTGGGAATCACTGCCTTAGTGCTTAGCTTGCACCTCCTTCCTGGCGGTAGACCAAACTAGGCTACAGAGGACATTGCTAGAAAGCTATCCCATTTATTTTAACAGTACCACTTACTATTAACACTGTATGGAAAATGAATGCCCCTGTACATGACACGATCTTCTAGCAATCCCTTCTAAACCTTCACACAAGTACGGACTCTACTTAATGTTCTGATTTATTGTTCAAAGTTTGCAGTCTGCCTGTAGGCATCCTTAAGCAAGATGCCCTTAACCCTATCCGGGGGCAATGTTGTGATTAATACTAAACACTAATAACAGCTAAGGGTTCACTGTATGTCACTTACGATAAAACTTTCAAACTTTAGGCGCTATATGCTATATATTGAACAGCTTTCAAACTAGTCACACATTCTGGCTTCACATGCTGGTTCATTGGAATCACCCGGCTCAGTATGTGGCAGAAACTGACGCTTTTAGTGGCACTCTCCGCCTGCAGAGCAGTGGCCGAGGGGACGTTTCGTTGTGATCGCAGTGCGCCGTAAAAGACTATCCATATTTCATTCCTGCTTGGCGACACAACGGCGGCCGCCACGCTATACATAGCACTCAAAGTCTTACTTATTCACAAACAGCGGGCGACTTGTACTGGGTGGAAGTATACCAGAAGTGGCAGTCCCTTCCTGGAGAATATGAAAACAGTTCAACTGCTCTGAATCAGAATGGCACTTTGCAAGCTCTCAAATGCCCCCCCCAAAAAATGACAAGAAATGGATTGGGCCAAGGGAATCATGCAAAGAGCAAAGGGTGTTTCCTAGACTGGAGCACCGTCGACGGAGGGAGAGGGATGAAGTACAATCGTCTCCTTGACGCTTCAACAGTAATCTTCCCCTCTGGATGGGGGGGGGGGGGGGAGTGCAGGAACTAGGCCATACAGGGCACCTGCTGTGGTGTGTTGTTGATGTGCTTTTTATAATTTAACGGAAGAAACACTTGGCAACAGGAATACGTATGAATCGGCAGCTGCTCCGGCGGTCTCTGTTGCCACGTTCTACTTAAGTTACTTTGTGCTGAGATCTGAAGCTGGGGTTTTTCCAAGGTTACAGTGTTTGCTATTGATTCCTCAATTTTTCTAAGTTGATGAAAGAGGGTCGTCTAGTCTCTTTCTTGTTTTCTTGACCAACCTGAAGGTCCTGGGTTTGATACCCCACTGTCCAGTCTATCTGTAGTCATTCTTGAGCAAGACGTCCTAACCCCCAGCTGTTCATAAATGTACAATATGAAATGACTGACAATTGGTATTCAACTTTGTTATCACCAATGCTTTTTGAAGAGTCATATCCTTTACTCTTCAAATGGTGCTCCCTCTTGTTTGTACCGTCTCATTCTCAGCTTGCAAACATTTAGGGATTTCACCGTGCCTGTTTGGAGTCTGACATGGTGCTGGTCCCCTGCGTTCCTCTCTCCCTTTCTCCTCTCCTCTATTCACGTGTTCTGATCTTCTCCTATCCTCCTCTCGTCCCTCGCTCTCTTCCATTATGCAATTTATCTCTGTCCACTACCCTCGCTCTCGCTATCATTTTTCCTCAAACATGCTTTCCTCTTACCCAGGATGCTTCAGTGCCCTCTGCTCTCTGCGTTCTTTATCTTCCCTAGTGCTCTCTCTCTCTCTCTCTCTCTCTCTCTCTCTCTCTCTCTCTCTCTCTCTCTCTCTCTCTCTCTCTCTCTCTCTCTCTCTCTCTCTCTCGCACACACACACACTTTCCTCTGACTCTTCGCTTTCTCTCTCTCTCTATCTTCCCTAGCTTTCCCTCTGTATATTTCCCCTAGCTTTTTATCTTTACCTCTTTCTCCCTCTCTCCCCTAGCTCTCTCCCTCTCTAGCTTGCTCTGCCTAGCTCTTTCCCTCTGCTGGTTCTCTCTCTCTCTTTTGCATCAAATTTCTGTCATAATCTCCACTCCCC
>NC_140288.1:2146163-2250361 GCF_964030765.1 Micromesistius poutassou | reverse complement strand
AGACCTCCGTCTCCACCGTTGGTCCTTTCTGCCACGATTCACCAATTTGTTTGTTTGTTTGTTTGTTTGTTTGTTTCATTTTTTTTTTACTTCTTTCTTTTATTTTTTTCTTTCTTTCTTCCCTGCATTCTTACTACTAATCCTAATCTCCGCACTGATAACGCATTATGTAAGGAGATGAACAAATTCCTATTTTAAGACGGGGTACTATTTATACTACGCGGTGACAATGTGAAATTGTCAGTGTGCGACACACAAAGCATAAAACAATCATATCGCTATCCTAGTTATCCTTTTGATCTTCCTTATAATCTTCATATCTTGTTTTTGTCTGTTTATTCATGGTCTTCCCCCTGCTTGTCCTCATCCTCAAGCTGAAAATATTATGCACCGATCATCGAATAGGATTTATTTGTTTTATAAAGTCATTCAAAGTAATGCAAACTAAAAAAGGAGTCTGTCTTTGTATCACATAGTCCTTTTCGTCTTGGCTGTAGTCTTAAGATCTTCAGCGGTTCAATCTGCTTTCATGCTACTTTCCATTGCTTTCATTCACTTTTTTTATTTGTTCATTGTTTATTTATTTATTTCCAAGGGAGGTGTTATCCCTTTCCTCCACCTAATCCACTTCTTTCCACTGATAAACACAAAGAAATGCACAATTTAAGATCTTGCCCACTTTATAAGTTCGCTGTGCAACGGCACTGCTATTCACTAAAACGCCACAAAAGACTGGGCGTTTACAGACTATCCCATCCTCTTCAAACTCAATATCCGCACACTCTTCAAATCGATGCCGTGGTACGGTATACACACTGCCTCTGCTTTAGATTCCACTTTTCCTATTGTTTCTTTAACTATCCGTCCTTGTCCTTCTCTCCCAGGGAGGACTCATCGCCTTCCTCCTCCTCATCCTCCTCTTCACCCTGGTGCTCTACACCCGCCACCGCTGGTGCAAGCGCCGCCGCGTGCCACAGAAGAGCGCCAGCACCGAGGCCACGCACGAGATCCACTACATCCCCTCCGTGCTGCTGGGGCCCCAGGGCCGGGACAGCTACCGCGGGGGGTCCTCCGCCCGGGGCCAGCACCAGCACGGCAACTCGGTCATCGGCGTGCCCATCCGCGAGACGCCCATCCTGGACGACTACGACTGCGACGAGGACGACCTGGTGGGGCTCTCGCACAACTCCACGCCCAACCAGCTGCACCACCAGCACCTGAACCTGTGCGACGGCAAGGCGGGGCCTGCAGGAGGACTACCGTGAGGCCCAGGGGCAGGAGCTGCACTTTAACGGAGTACACACTCCGGACACCATGCGCAAGGAAGACGGCCTCAACATGAACTTTGCGGACAAAAGAGGTGAGTTTGGAGCGTGCAGGGGCTGCGTGGGGAGGGCATGCAAGGGGGGGGCCATGGTCATGCAGTCATGCGCCGAAGTTAGAATCCAGGTGGTCCCGCGTGATCGCACTCTGCAAAAGACCCCAAACTGGGGTATTTTTTTTTTTTTTTTTCACACGGGATAACCTGCATGCTTCGTGTTAGTGGTCGGTCTGTGGTGTCAGGGTCACTTGTGTTGATGAGCTTGTGCTGATTGGTTGGTCGGTTGGCTGCTGGTGGTTTGGGTTGAATAATGCGGTGGAGGTTGACGTGAGCTTTTGGCCAACGTGCGATAATCTTTAGTCCACTTTGAAACCTGGAAGCCGTTTTATATATATCGTGTCCAGAATTTCTGCAGCATGTTTGTAGATATATGTTTATCTTTGAGACCTTTTTATTTGAAAAACGACTATACTGATTAACCACGACAAAACACAATAACTCAGGCTCACAATCCATCTATGTGAGCCTGAGTATTATTACACACACACACACAGTACACACACACACACACACACACACACACACTACACACACTACACACGCACACTACACACGCACACTCTACACACACAAAGAGTCTCCTCCATTTCAATACAATTCAGTCATATCTCCAGGTCCCAAATGTTACCCCAAAAAGCACTTGTCCCTCACCTTCCCCCTGAACACCACCGGCCATTCTGTACCCGAGTGTCTCCGCTGACAGATGACCCTCATTCAGCTCTGCTCAATGGTGCTATCCCAGGCATGCCGGCCCCAGTGGTCCCCCCCAGGTTTTGCACAGAGGGGGGGTGCCAGGCCCTCCTCCATATAGCACACCGAGCAAACCAAACAAATGAGGGCTGTCATTTAGTTATTTAGTGGGGACGCACCATGGCTTAGAAGAGGAGGGGATGCTGGAGCATCGTAAATCATGGCCTGGGAAAATCACCGCCGTAGAACGCCGAGGACCGCGTGATGATGCGTTCGAGGAATGCAGGAATACCCCCCTCGCACCCTTTCAATATACCTCTCTCTCTCTCTCTTCTCTCTCTCTCTCTCTCTCTCTCCTCTCTCTCTCTCTCTCTCTCTCTCTCTCTCATCTCTCTCTCTTCTCTCTCTCTCTCTCTTGTGCTGGCCTCTGCACTCTGTTGCAGTGTCCTTTTCTCTCTTCGTTCTCTCTTGCTCTCTCATTCTCTCTCTCTTGCTCTACTGCTCTCTCTCTCTCGGTCTCTCTCCGGTTGAACCGCACACTGCACACTTAAATCCTTCCAGGGTCTTGATGTGCAATCATGCTACCAGCAGTTAGACAACTATTCATCGCAGCGTTTTTCTCCCTTCGTTCCTCACATCCTGCACTCCACTCCCCAGAGAGGTCATGCCTAGGGTTAATAGAACCACCGGTAAACGTATGCCTCATTTGGACTCCTGCTTGCTACTCTTTACTTCTTAGACAACAGATGCTAAATATGAGACACGACACTGATGATAATATGTGGCATTGTGGATTCCTCTACTGAAACTCGCCTTGTGCAGTGTGCAGGGTGGCTTCAGTGCATCCTCTGAGTCGCAGCAGTAATGTGCATTACTGCTGGAACCCAGATCAATACTTGATTATCTTCATCGACAATGCTAACCATAAAGATTTTTTTCACAAACTGTTAAAAAGCAAAAGAAGTTGGAGAATGAAACACCACAGCACGGGGTATTTTCTTAACAATTTCGCAGACAGTCCCTTTTTTTTTTTACCAACTATATCAGTGGCATATGGTATCGGGACAGAGAGCACTCCCAGCTGACGTACTCTGTGTCAGAAGCCCGCCGTCTGCCGCCCACCTGCTGGCATCCCGGAGCGGGACGCACAACCACTACGTGCTCACACTTATGACACCGTGCATCTACAAAAATAGCACCAGCAAGGACTACCCGTTTCTTTGCACCACAGTTAAATGACTAAAGGGTGACTTGTTGATCACAGAACAGGTTCCCCCATTGTGTTGAACACACACTCAAGGTGCTTGTTCGCGTTGATGCCTTTGGACTGACACAATGATGTTCTCAATGTCCGTTATAATCCCTCTTCATGCTCACCCTGACAAACAGTTTCTGGAGAGGATAAAAAAAAGACTAAGCCTTAGGCAGCGATTTAAACTAAGCTGCATTTTAAGTTGCTACATTAGATTTCATAACACCAGAATATATTAATGACCCCCATGGAATTCCCATTGGTGTGGATAACATGTTAAATCAAGCAGAATGTGTTTATGCAGCATGTTTTATGGAGTGCTAGACTATTGGTGCCTTTATAATAGCCAGCCTTTTATGGACATGATGCTTGCTTTGAGAATGGAACACGCGATCAACATAGTAACATAGTTTATGCCTTCTGGGAGATACTGCTCTTTTTTCAACTCTAGATTTATAATCTAATCCACAACATTATTTTAGTGTAGCAGATAAAGAATGTTTGTTTTCATTAGAGATTGGTCAGGTCAGAAACACATACATTTTACATCTGTTTATCTCTGATATATTAAAAATACTATGTTGACTAGTGGGAAAAGATGATAACCTTTGCTTTAAATGACTCTCAAACCTTTTGTTTACCCAAGCCAAACTTGAAATTGTAATTGTTTCCGATATTCATTTTGTTGCCAGTTGTATATTTTTATACAAGTGGTTCTCAACTGGTCTGACCTTGGGACCCATATTTTCCGATGGTCATTATGTCCCGACCCACTTTTATTCAATTCAAACCAAGCAAATGTATTTATCCAAAATGGGCTAGTAACCAAGAATAGACAATGTCATCATGACCTTTTTGAAACATAAATAAGCAAATATTTTCAACCCTGCTTTCAAAGCACACTACAGTACTCAAGCAATAAAAAAAATGGAAGAAGTACAAGTAATCAAAGAAAATTGTAGCAGTAAAAAAAAATATATATTTTTTTTTTTGGGACCCTGCGACCCATTTTAAACAAATCCGGGATCCACTTTTAGGTTGCGACGACCAGTTGAGAAACACTGTATAGGTTCTTAATCTGTCAACATAATCTGTATCGGAGTCAGAATTTCCATCATACCTTGGTTTTAAACTAATGTTTTCAAATGTATGAACAATTGCTCACTTATCCAGAAGGAATGCTGATGCAAGTTGTTCAACTATAAGCCAGCCACTTTTATTCTGTCATATATATATAGATATATATATCTATATATATATGTGTATATATGTATATATAGATATATATATCTATATATATATGTGTGTGTAATGTGTAGTGTTCTGTACAATATGGGTTGATGCTGTAACAGATTTGTGAGTTATGCTTCCAAATAATAAACCACTGGCATCAGAGGTTTTTTAATTGGAAGGAACAGCTCTTTTAATGTTCAGAAACCAGCACATACCTCCCCAAATACTTATACATAGGGTTCTAAGAATAATAATAAGGTACTGATTCGGATATTCCTTGGGATTTAATCAGGGTTTGTTGATTTTGTTTAATTTGAAGTGCCAAAAATTCCCACAAAACAATATGTTTTACAAATAATTGTAGCTCAAGAATTACTTCTACATTTTCCTCTCCCCATTTTCCTCTTCTGAAACACTCCTAATTTGGCCGTTTGATACAGGAAAATATCCTAACTGTTCTTGGCTATGATACTAAAGGAAATCTTGCAATTTAGCAGCCAACCCACCTACTGAGCTGCTTTCTCTCCAACCCACACCTGCTTAGCACCAACCTTTCACTCTGCTTAAAATTTCCACAGCGGTGTAAAGTATTGACATCTGCGTTTAGGATACATGGTGTTAAGTTCCTCATTATATTTTCCCACTCACGATCACACATTAATCCCACACATTTTAATGACTCCCATGCTACATTTCTCACCGTCGGGAATTGGGTTTCTGCTTTACCTCTACATGTTATAACTCTTACTTAACAGAAGTGGAATGTCTAGTTTAGTGTGCTGGGGTGCACTTTAGTCCATTAATTGACTCTATAGTGCACGCTCATTTGCCATGTCAGGTCTAGCTCTGCCAACATTAACTTATTTCCATTTTTTGTATACCCTGTAAAATGTTGCTTAGTTGTTTTTTGCCAATGGCCTTGGCATGTTGCTAGTAGTTTAATTTTCCTTTAACAAGAAACAGAATATACCTTAAATTTATTTAACCAAACGACTAGTGTCCATTTCCACAAAGAAATGTGATTGTCTGCGGTAGCCGATACAGCCCTTACAGTCAACTTTGGTGAGGCTATGGAGCACAGCATTCGGATTTTGGATTTAGTTTTACTTTATCTTTATTTTGTTTCATGTTTGTTGCATTGGGATCTGTCAAAGTTCTTGACGTGTTGCTTGTGTTTCTTTCCTCCTGTAGTCTTGTGCTCTCTATTCCTGTTCTAACTTTTTTCATTCAATTAATTTATAATAAATCAACTCAGCATAAAATGACTCTACCCTCCTGGCTTTGATTCACCAAGGTGTTTCAATAAAGGCAATTGCTTCATCAAATATTTAGGTGAGTGCAGCGCTCAACTATTGTTCTCCTAAGGCTTTATTCTTTAATATTCTTACCAATACTTTGGCACTCAACTCCTCCTAGGTCTACGTGTTTTTAGCTAGAGACTTCATTGAAATTTTAAAATGTTCAGCCTTAATTGGAATCGACCGCTCTTACCTTTCTAACTAAAAGATAAAAATCATCAACTTTTATTTTTTAAAGTTGAAGAAGGGAAGGGAAGGGAAGACAACTTCTTCAGACTACACAACTCTGTAAATTTGTAACCTTTAAACTTTTGTTCAAACATTTTAACACATCGCTTTTTGTTCTTCATAGTCATCAAATTGATTCAATACCATTTATACTTTTTTAAGATTCAACAGTTTTTGTTTTTAAACCCACTTTGTATATTCACAGTTGGCTTTGATTGACTTCCGTTGAGCTCTGCTAGAGTATGGCGATGTCACCTGCTCTAGCCCAAGATGGATATCACAAAAGCTAACCAGTTTGCTCGCACACACACACACACACACACACACACACACACACACACACACACACACACACTTCTTCTCTGACGCTTACTTAACTGTTACACTAACTTGATTCTACCATTTCAAACTTTATCACAACAGCTCAGCTATTCTATATTTTATCTAAAATGTATTGAAACTTTAGAATTTTAGCTGTTAATTACATTTGTTTCCAACTTTTTGATTTTTTTTTACATTGTTTACTCCGTTTAGACTTTTGAACTCTGTTCAAATCTTTTCAGTTGATTTAAGCCATTCCACATTTCTTCACGTCTTAAGCCAGATGGCTTTATTAAAACGTATTTTCAACCTCACTTTGCACCACAGCACTCACCGCATCTTCTGCAGGAAATGCAGTTTAGTTTGTTCCTTCCCCAGCCAGAACATAAGGCATCCAATCACATTCATTATTGTAAGGGCAGCACTCATATTTTACACAATCACACAATGACGCATTCGAACCTGCGCAAATTGAAGTACAATCACCAGGCCCATCAGTGGTTAGCATAGAGCGGACTAATGAGGTCGAATGAACTGATGGTGGACTCAGAACCCAAACCCCATTGAGTGATACACACCATTACTCGCAGTGGATTAACTGACTAAAAAGATGAAGATGGTTTTGAGTTAACGTGCATTCTCCTTACGTCTATGCATCGATTGATTTACGAAACCCCACCGTGAACCTCTCAAATGTTCGGCTGAGGGGGCTTTCTCTTACTCGTTAAAGTGCTGTGTTCAATCAGATTATACCACGGCGTTGTATTACAATATTTTTACCCTAACCTAGCCTCATTGACTGGCCGACTAGAAAGCCCACTGCATGACTCCTAGTTTCTCTGTGCAGAATAATCTCATTAGTGACTGTAAAGTGCTTACTAGACGCAGCACAACGCACACCAGGGACGTTGGCTGTGCCCAGTGAAATTCACTCTATGAATTGTCCTGTCTCGTCTGAACCAAGCCCAAAGATAATGTAAATAAGGATGTTTTTCTGCCTTCATTTTACCCTGTCACACTTGATTAAGCCCACAATATGCTCCCACTTAAATCGCAGACTCCAATCTACAGGTTTTCTATCAACAGAGTTATTGCATGCAAAGCATAGACTAGAGACCACTCGTGCTTAATGTGGGCCACCGGTACATTTATTAACTGCAATTATTTAGTAATTTAGCAGCCGCTTTCAGGGCAAAGTGTCTCACAGTGAATGCCACGTGCCATTAAAGTGAGGCTCGAGACCAGGCGTCCGTCTTGAGGATGCCGACAAGCTAAACCTCATTTAGAGTCGCCACGTGTGTGCATAGTGTGCATAATTTTTTTTTTTGTCATTGCATAGGATACAACGACATTGGATGGCAGTCCTCTTGATGCTTTATAAATAAAAATAGTTATAAAAAGAATATAAAACAATACAATGTCCAGCTATTCACAGACTACCCTCCTCTACCCTCCCACATCCCCACATCCTCACACACACACACACATCCATTCACATCCATTCTCCAGTGCATGCTTAAAGTGACAGTGAGGTAGCATGGGAAAAAAAAGTGCATACAGTGCATGAGCAAGCTGGCGTGAACCAAACACGACGTTATCACGGCCCTCATGCACTTTTCATATGGCTTCACTGTTGCGGTTCGTGCACCTCGGGGAAAATGTGTAGCCCCTAAAGCAGAGTGTGCACTTGATGCAGTCTACCACAGGGTTACGGTGGAGCGGTGACTATAAACGCCACGGCGGTGCGCGGACGGTCTGTGTGCTTCAGGAACGGCACATCGTCACCGCGACTATAAATTCCCGTTTAGTGCGTGGACATGAGGTATCAAACCCGGTACCGCTGCCTTGCTTCCTGGGAGCCCGGACAAATGCACACGCGACACGGGGGATGGTGGAGCCTTAGCATAAATACAAATTGAAATATCGTCTGAAGAATAGGCCTATTGTTGGAGATGACATCATGCGATGACATCAGTGTTAGAACGATTGTGTTCCAAAACCCCTTAAGGGAGTCCCTTTGTGATGTCATTGTGCAGATGGCCATGGACATTGTTAGGACCAGCGCACCAGCAGCTCAGTTCCTCCACTGCCTGCACAGCGGTGCTGTTGTTCTCACTGACTAACAATTGACCCGACAGCTCACGGGTCAATCTAGACAATCTACCCTATAGCGACAATCTTCCCAAGTGGGAGTGTCCGCCCATTATGTGTTGATAGAGGGCTAGATCAACATACTGGCCAACCTGATGGACGGCACCAATTGGTCGGCAGATCTATCTATCTCGGTGGACACGCCCACTTGTGATGTCTTAATCGACAGCACACCTGGTGGTATCATGGCAGGGTGGGCTTTTGAACCCAACAAGGGCACACACATGCTGAACAGAAAACAAATTCTGAGTATGTACCAATGGTTCATTAATCATATGATTAGACACTTCACTAGTTCACTAGTCAATACTGACTATTACAATTAAGTAGGTAATTCAGCAAACGCTTTAACCCATAAGCATCTTTCAGTGAATTCAGATGCAGGTTATTTTAAAGCAGGGAGGGGTTGGGTTTGGCATCTTGGTCAAGGATACCTACAGGAAGATTATTGCCATTGAATATCAAACTCCATACCTTTTGTCTGGGAGTCTAACCCCTCTAGCAACTACTCCTACACCAGGAACACCAGGCTGCCTGTTTTGTAAGCTTGTCGATGGCATTTGCCAGTTCTGCGAGTTGGGATAGTTAACCGTATGTCTGTGTGTGTGCGGTGCGAAACCCACAAAAAAGTGTTTGTAATTAAGTCCCAGCGATTTATCACTGGGGGAAGATGACAACCCAGGTTTGGTATTAATCACAACATTGCCCCCGGCTGCTTTCACTATGCCAGGTTGGCAGGCATTTTTCATCAGTGGTGTCACATTAGAGTTGTGTGGCATGGCGTTGTGTCATTATGCTCAAATAAGGGGCTGGATCGGGGGCCTCGGAGTGCTCCACTCGCGACATGCAAACACGCAGAGAGAGCCTGGACGTGGTAAACAGGTTTTTCACATTGCTTAAGAACAGGAGTTTTGATCACATTATTGCATGGAATATGTATTGTAATGCATGTTTTTTTTTATTTATTATTTATTTATGTTTGTTACTTTGTTACCTTTACTCTCAGCGCACAATGTGTGCATGTGTGCGCGTGTACATTCAGCATTATACATATATTGATTTCTTTCCTCTTCACAATTCATAACCACAACTTTTCTTTTTTTCATAGCATGAAAATGGTAATTCATGTGTAGAGAGTAGATTCAGGAAGAGATGTTGCGTTTCTTTGCGTGTTCATAATTGCCTCTCAGTGGGATACATGTTATGCCTTCGGCATCATCCGTGTTTGCATTGTAATGTAAACTACAACAACAACAACAACAACAACATCAAGCGTCAGCAAAGAGCTAACAAAGAAAACAATGCACAGCAATAATTTGGTGTAGCCCTTATTAAAGCAATTAAGGAAAATAATTTGTATAAAATCCATATGTCCTTGTTAGATATGCAAGCCTCAACCGAAATCTGAATATTATTTCATGAAATGGAAACTGTTCTTCTAAATCCCTATTCTGCTCGTTTGGTGTCTTGGGAAATTGTTTAGCTTCTAACAAACTATATTTATTCATCAGAATATTTCTTAGGAAGACAAATGGTACCACCATTATTATTGCATTTGCATATGGCTGTAGAAAACGTCCTTTGAACAGGCTAGACGTGCATTTAGCATGTTTTGTATGAAAGCCCGACCAGGCAAAGATGCAGATATTTACACTCAGAGTAAACAACCCATCAACTTCCAAGAGCAAAGGCTTAACCGCAGACATTTCTATTAGAAAGAGACAATGATTGGAGCCGCAAAACAAATAACCATTTGTATGCCATATGGGAGGGAAGATTAACATACGATTGATCAGGGAACGTTACATCAGGGAACGTCAACACTGGCCGTATGGACTAGTACAAGGATCAGAATGTGAAAATGTACTATTTTAAATGTCTTAATCACAAATGTTTGTCGTATATTTTTGGAATGGTCTTAACTGCAGGACCTTCTGGCGATTAGCTCAGTGTCTTACCTCTGTCTCAACTGTCTTAAATTGCATGTTTGATGTTTCAAATGTATTAATCCGAATCAGATTCTTTCTACCAGTTGGCATGCCATTGTTGGGTTCAACTTCATTTAGCATTCGTTTTGCACCCTGTGTTCACTGAAATATAAGCAGTTTAATTTAGCATTGCTTCACCTGACGACGAACCCTTCGTCAGGATCTCACAATCAGTTTATGTATTCATACCTGTGACCTACTCTAACCGTAACCGCAGGCTTTTTATTTCAATTGTATTTCCTGACATTTTATTGCAATTTTCTGCCCTGTTTTTTTTTTCCGTTACGTCAAAGAAGCATATCAACATGCTGCGCAGGAAGTGATAGAATGTTGGAATCCAAGGTTGGCCAACATTCTTTAATCGGGTGGCCTTTCACAGTCGCTCAGATCAGCATGTTGCTCGTGTGTGTATGAACATATAAATGTGTGTGTGTGTGTGTTCCGTTGGGTTCCTGACCTTTTCAAAGTCAGACTTGGGTTTCTTTGAAGTGGCAGTCAAACGCACACACACACACACACACACACACACACACACACACACACACACACACACACACACACACAGGGCGAGAGAGAGCCATAGACAGTGGAAGCGATTTGCAAGTGTAACTTAAAGGAAATAAACCTGTCCACTGGTAGTAAATGGACTAGTCATGACAACATTATATCGTTATATAGGTGCAGTATATCACTGCAATAGAAAGGCACATTACACTAATTCTTACTGATTATGTGATCTGGATGAATGGTTGTGTAATTAGTTTTTCATTAAAACAGAGGCAATCCAGTTGTGCTTTTTAAAGCCTGCGTTCTGCAGAGCAGTTACTGCTCGTACTTTGAATACTACTCCCTCGTGCCTTCTCAGTGAGGAGTGACCTAACTGCTTTGTCGCCTGTGTGCCATCATAATAATTACCCACCACTTAAGTTGTACTGATTATCTGAAAAAATAAAAATAAACACACACAGGACAATTTTAAAAGTCATCATACAAGTTTCTGTTTTATCTAAAACAATTGAATAGATTTCTAGATCTGAAAACGTGTGGACCCCACCTTTAACTTAATAGCATCTGCTACCACTGATAGTGATACTCACTAAACATCTGCCGGTACTATCACTGTCCCGGTGGACATAATCCCGTCGCTCTGCTACACACTAAAGTGAGTTTGCTTGTGGCTTTGAATCATTAGGCAGTCAGTTTGCACATACTGGACATCTATGAGAAAAGAAAAATGGCTTCCTGAAATAGACCATTAAATATCCAAAGCTTATGTCAGCAATCTTCCGCGGCCCAATATGCATATCTGGGGACCCCGAGTATGGTCCGGACCCCAAGGTTGGGAATCACTGCCTTAGTGCTTAGCTTGCACCTCCTTCCTGGCAGCAGACCAAACTAGGCTACAGAGGACATTGCTAGAAAGCTATCCCATTTATTTTAACAGTACCACTTACTATTAACACTGTATGGAAAATGAATGCCCCTGTACATGACACGATCTTCTAGCAATCCCTTCTAAACCTTCACACAAGTACGGACTCTACTTAATGTTCTGATTTATTGTTCAAAGTTTGCAGTCTGCCTGTAGGCATCCTTAAGCAAGATGCCCTTAACCCTATCCGGGGGCAATGTTGTGATTAATACTAAACGCTAATAACAGCTAAGGGTTATCTCAGAAGATTCACTGTATGTCACTTACGATAAAACTTTCAAACTTTAGGCGCTATATGCTATATATTGAACAGCTTTCAAACTAGTCACACATTCTGGCTTCACATGCTGGTTCATTGGAATCACCCGGCTCAGTATGTGGCAGAAACTGACGCTTTTAGTGGCACTCTCCGCCTGCAGAGCAGTGGCCGAGGGGACGTTTCGTTGTGATCGCAGTGCGCCGTAAAAGACTATCCATATTTCATTCCTGCTTGGCGACACACCGGCGGCCGCCACGCTATACATAGCACTCAAAGTCTTACTTATTCACAAACAGCGGGCGACTTGTACTGGGTGGAAGTATACCAGAAGTGGCAGTCCCTTCCTGGAGAATATGAAAACAGTTCAACTGCTCTGAATCAGAATGGCACTTTGCAAGCTCTCAAATGCCCCCCCAAAAAATGACAAGAAATGGATTGGGCCAAGGGAATCATGCAAAGAGCAAAGGGTGTTTCCTAGACTGGAGCACCGTCGACGGAGGGAGAGGGATGAAGTACAATCGTCTCCTTGACGTTTCAACAGTAATCTTCCCCTCTGGATGGGGGGGGGGGGGGGGAGTGCAGGAACTAGGCCATACAGGGCACCTGCTGTGGTGTGTTGTTGTCCCTTTTATAATTTAACGGAAGAAACACTTGGCAACAGGAATACGTATGAATCGGCAGCTGCTCCGGCGGTCTCTGTTGCCACGTTCTACTTAAGTTACTTTGTGCTGAGATCTGAAGCTGGGGTTTTTCCAAGGTTAGAGTGTTTGCTATTGATTCTTCAATTTTTCTAAGTTGATGAAAGAGGGTCGTCTAGTCTCTTTCTTGTTTTCTTGACCAACCTGAAGGTCCTGGGTTTGATACCCCACTGTCCAGTCTATCTGTAGTCATTCTTGAGCAAGACGCCCTAACCCCCAGCTGTTCATAAATGTACAATATGAAATGACTGACAATTGGTATTCAACTTTGTTATCACCAATGCTTTTTGAAGAGTCATATCCTTTACTCTTCAAATGGTGCTCCTCTTGTTTGTACCGTCTCATTCTCAGCTTGCAAACATTTAGGGATTTCACCGTGGCTGTTTGGAGTCTGACATGGTGCTGGTCCCTGCGTTCCTCTCTCCCTTTCTCCTCTCCTCTATTCACGTGTTCTGATCTTCTCCTATCCTCCTCTCGTCCCTCGCTCTCTTCCATTATGCAATTTATCTCTGTCCACTACCCTCGCTCTCGCTATCATTTTTCCTCAAACATGCTTTCCTCTTACCCAGGATGCTTCAGTGCCCTCTGCTCTCTGCGTTCTTTATCTTCCCTAGTGCTCACTCTCTCTCTCTCTCTCTCTCTCTCTCTCTCTCTCTCTCTCTCTGTCTCTCTCTCTCTCTCTCTCTCTCTCTCTCTCTCTCTCTCTCTCTCTCTCTCTCTCTCTCTCTCTCTCTCTCTTGCACACACACACACTTTCTCTCTGACTCTTCGCTTTCTCTCTCTCTCTATCTTCCCTAGCTTTCCCTCTGTATATTTCCCCTAGCTTTTTATCTTTACCTCTTTCTCCCTCTCTCCCCTAGCTCTCTCCCTCTCTAGCTTGCTCTGCCTAGCTCTTTCCCTCTGCTGGTTCTCTCTCTCTTTTGCATCAAATTTCTGTCATAATCTCCACTCCCCTTCCATGCCGTTTTCATCCATCACCTCCACAGCTTCAATTTCCTTCCCATGTTTTTCCCTCTCACGCAATATGAGCTGTGATGCACCACCTCTCTCTCTCTCTCTCTCTCTCTCTCTCTCTCTCTCTCTCTCTCTCTCTCTCTCTCTCTCTCTCTTCCCCACACACTCTCTCACTTTCTCACCTCTGCCTACTCGGCCCCCTCCCTCTCTCCTCTTTTACCCACTGACACCTCTATCTCTTTTATTTTTTCTGTCAACTCTCTCTCTCTCTCTCTCTCTCTCTCTCTCTCTCTCTCTCTCTCTCTCTCTCCCTCTCTCCTCCCCTTACCTGTCACCCACTGTGACGACGGCGCCTGCCTCTGTCCCCTGGTGTGGCTTTCGCCGTCCCCCCATCCCTGTTGAAAACAATGACAAATGTAATGGATCGCAGAGGGAATCAGAGCTCCCGGCTCACGGCGGCCATTTTCATCTCCATTCATCTCGGCCTGCAGGCAGCTGTCCCCAGCCACGGCATCAAAACACTCACAGTGGAAAGGAAGAGGTACACATGGAGTATGTATGTAAGAAATACGATCAATAACACTATCAACAATAATGTCATAATAATTGCCTGATCATTTGTCTGTGCCATTTTTGTCTTGCCCGGCGAAGCACGTGGTTGGTTGTATGAAAGGTGCTATATTGAGAAGTTGAGTTGTATTGAGAAAAAATAAATGTCAATTTGTTAACTTACAGTGAACATTCACAATATTAAAAGACTATATTCCAGAACACCACTGATGCTTCGTGAGCCACACGCTTGTAGTGTAATGTATCGTTGGGATTGTCTCGACAGCAACATCTGGTACCTAATGGTTTGTCTATTAGATAACGGATCGACACAGGCAGACATAAGACAGTGGAAGGAGGAGAAAGTCACTCTGAAGTGGTTTATACTTCAGTATCGATAGTTTATTTTGGCAATGCGACACCGCATTAGGTGTTTTTCACCAAATACACCCCAGTGTCGTACAAAAGTGAATGATGAAGTGCAGACCTTTCCCCCCCGTAATACTGCCGTCCCACACTGACCTGTCAGCTAAAATGGGCTGAAACCACTCTTGCTGTTTTGCCGGCACTCCCATTGGATGCCTGGGACGTCTTAGGGGCTATTAGCATAATAACATGTCAGCTATATAAAAGGCCTTAGTGCTGACACCTAAATGATCTGACAGTCGATAGCTTGTTAGTGTTAGCGCCAGTAGTCCTCTCTTCACCCCGTGACAAACAGTGTGGGCCTGTCTCTTCCCAGGATGCTGAATAAGGACAAGCAGAGTTCCTACGTCCAGCACAAATTAAATGACATGTCATTCCACTCTTTCTCCTCCCCCCCCCCCCCGCCGCCCCTCCCACCACCTTCCCTTTTTTTTAATACCAGACAAGATTGAAAAATACTGCCCACAACATAAACCCAGACCTAAGAGTGCATGTTTAGAAATATACAAAAAGGTTATTTAGAGTAGGGACAAGGCGACTATTTTTACATTCTGTTCAGCCAACCAATGTTCCATACTAGTGGGCATCCATATTGGATGTTCGAGGGCCACAGAGGGCTGTAAAGTTATGCTTACGAAGGGAACTTGGCTTCTAAGGTAGCATAGAATACATTGACAAGGCATTTCACGGTGGTGTTGTTTGAAAATGGGAAAATGAAAATGCAGCTATTTAACACTGTAATAACGGTCCATTATGTTGCCATTTATGAAAGGTTGATTTTGACGGCCATCACTAACGTTGGACATATTTAAGAAAGCAACAAGGGTATATGATTGTGTTCTTTGTGTTCGTAATAGTGTAATAGAAAGGACAAACTAAAAATAAAAGTGGGGAAAAAAGTGTAAGCGCTGGATGAAAAGATGCCCATAAGCATAAGAGGACATTCGTTAGAAACAAAGAAACAACACGTTTATCAATGTTTATCAATTGACACACTTGCTGTAAAATGTAAAATGGCCGTAACTGACTCAAGAGGGAAATTTGGGCGGACGTTGTCGAGGAAAGGAGGTGTATTTGATGTCATTTGTGGTTTTAAACAAACAGATGGAGGATTCAGCCAAAACATTCATCAAAACACATACAGCGATTCACTTCAGTCAAGAGGAACTTATAACATTTAAATGTTGACGTTTGGCTGAAAATGAATACAAGGCATTTACTGATGGGGAGGGAGGAGGAGTATAACAGCATAATTCATCTTGTGATTATTATGAATGCATCCATTTATTGACTGTCGTCTGTTTGAGTCCCTCTGGCTCTCTTGCACTCAAAGTCAGACAAGCTGGCTCGGTGGTCATAGGGGGTTGTTTTGTATGAGAACCCGGGTAACCGGCGACACCACTAAAGCCCAGCCTGGACCGAGGCGACCAAACGCTTGTGGCTGTTGTCAGGAGACACCAGGAGACACCTCTAACCCGCGCTCCCGACAGATAAGCGTTATCTAAGATGGAGTGAGACGCCGGCGGGGAGAGAGAAAGGGCTTAAGGACAGCGACCTTTCCAGCTGAAAAGCGCGACCTTGCCCCTCTCTACGGTTCAATGCTTCCCCCGGTGCAGCGATGGATGGAAGGCCGCCTAAATGAGAGAGCGAGATAAGGGAGCAGGTGGAGAGAAAAGAGTGGGTGAAATAAGGAAAGAGAGATTCATATAATGTAAGGAGAGAGGGGGAGAGGGGGAGACATATAAAAAGTGAGTCGAAAAGATAAAAAAGATAAATAAGTGGATATTTGCTACCACACAGTGCCACATATCCTGAATAAAACACAGCTTAGTACTCCTTTTACATCCGTTAGTGCCACCGTGGTTGTGCTAAAAATAAGACTTGTGTGTTTGTCCTGCAGACATTTGTCTCTTTGCAGCTGCTCCCTCCTCCTCCACGCTGCAGGGAATGCATTCCATCATCATCCTCAAGGGCCATCCCCCAGGGGTCAAGGTGTCTGGACTCCCACTTGTGACATCACAAGTGGCGTTGTTGTCCACAAAAGGCGTGTGATGGATAGATCAGAGGGTGACAGAGGTCAGTCTGTCCTGTCTGTACATCTGGGTGGACACTCACCACTTGTGATCTCACAAGTTGGATAGATGGTGGATTTACTTTTATTGGCAAGGCACAATCACCCTCACACCTGGTGGTAAAACAGACCTTTAATATCCTGTCCACAGCCAATACATCCATTAAAAACACGAATACAACATGTAAGACATCATGTCATCTTAGGTTGCGGTACAATACGAACTGGCAGCATTTGTTTATATGTCATATCTTGGATTTGTTAATGAATAAACATTGTATATTAAAGCATGTGTTCACGCATGGGTGGAGGAGCTCGCGGTTGCATGGTCTGTGAATTAGATAACCGACGGAGCTGAACTCGTCAAGCTGCAGAGAGACCAATCTCATGGCGCCCATGGCACCCGAGAGAGAGAGAGAGAGAGAGAGAGAGATGGCATTTGTATAGTTCTCCAAGCACACCTCCCCCCCCCCCCCCCCCCCCCCCCGCCAATGCCTAAACACTACGCAAGTGGTCCCTTGGGAGCAGTGTGCCTTTATGTCTCCTTCTCCACTGTCAACAGAACTGTGTGTGTGTGTGTGTGTGTGTGTGTGTGTGTGTGTGTCTCGTATGTACACTCTTTTGTTCAATGTGTGTGAGCACGTCTCCATGTGCTGTATTTATGCTAGCTCGGGTTCCGCCTGAGGTCAGGGTAAAAGTGTATTTACAAAGAAGGGAACACAGAAATGTTTTTAGCAACGCTAAAACCATGACAATTGTTTGTCTGTCTCTGGGGAGGTGGCAGGGATCAGGGCTTAGGCGATGGCACGATTCAGAATACAAAAGAAAAACAAAAGGATTTGAATGTGGTGAATGTAAGACGTTCTGTATATGTGTCCACGGATGGATCTCCATTTTCAATAATATGCCTGTCTGAATGACTATAATGGTGCTTACCTAGCCTAGAACACTGCAATACAGTATAATAACAATATTCAAAGTACACAAACTAGACAGAAGTAGAAAGAACAAGTTTCAATCGAATAGTAGGGACATTGACTTTGTAATGAATAAGCATACTGAGAAGTTATGCCTTTGTTTGTCAGAAACTTCAAAGCAATTGTCAGATGCAAGGTTATTATTGATTACATCCATGGGCAAATCAAAGAGTTTAGCAAGGCGCACAGCCACTATGGATCGATGCTTCATTCTAGATGAAGCAATGAAAAATCTAAACAAACAAACAAAGATAACGGCAACTACAAAATAAGCCCTGCCACGGTGTCTTATCGCGGTATTTGTTTGTATAATCTGTATCGACGCACACTGCGATCTTAACTCTCCCCAATCAAAGTCTTGTCTGGGGATGGTTGTCGTTTGTTGATCTTATTTGTTTCTGTTTATTCTGGCGTTGCTCTTAATCGTTGACCCAGAGGATCCCGCGCGTTTCCCACCTTTGAGATTACATTTCCATCTGGAGAGTGGTGAATAATACAAATGCTTCATTTTGTTGTGAACAGTGACAGGACTGAGGAAGTCATACAGCTCACCACCTCAAATGAGCCGTTTAGACTTGGTTACGTGAATTTTCAACTATATTTAGGAACGTATTTATTTGATATATTTGTTTTGTACTCGTCCCTCCACTCTTCCCTGCTTATCTGCTTGTATTTGCAGATAGTTGTTGTACTTTTGTTAATGTGACAAGGACATTATTTATATTGATTATTGTAGGTCACATCTAGCAGCCAAACATTAATACAAAACAAGCATGAAAATCATGGATATCCCAAGGCCGATTACAACCAAATTTATCATCACTACATGAACAACTGGCAAACGGTTGAATACAGAGTTTTCCATGATTCTTTGATTTGGTTCATCATTGTATTTGTGACATGGACGTTATTTATATTGATTATTGTAGGTCACATTTTGGTAGGTTTGCTCTGGCTCTGCATGCAGACTGAAAAGTATGAAAAAAAACTGTTAGGAAAGAGTCTCCCATGACCGCAGTGCTAAACCAAAATAATCAGATCAACTATTTTGTAATAACCTTTATTATGGGCTGTTTGGACCGGAGGGGGATAAATGGAAGCACCAGTCCCTTTTATTCCCTTCTTTTAGACCAAGCCAATGTTGGCTTGCTAACATTTTATACAACATAATCCCATTTGATTTTTATACTATCATTACAGAGGTAAAGCCCAGCACTTTGTGGGCTGGGTTTAACACCAATGGTCATGTATACAGACGGCATAATGGCCACCAAATCACTTCAATAAAATGACTTTCCAACGAGCATATCTAAAGTTGGATATATCATGGCATGTCGTTAGCAATAACACACCAGCACACCAGCTGAATCCTTGTGGATTGCCAATTTGAAAGTTTAAACCGTTTCTTTATTTTTATTTATTTGATCATGGAGAATGTAATATGGGACCTAGCAGTCCTACTATGCTAGCATAACTTATTGAGGAAGATTGCACAGAGCCTGGGCAGGAAACCAAAAACTGAAAGGGGCAGAGTAACACCTTTTGTACTATTCCATTATGGGAAAAGAAAAAGAAACGAAAAAGAAGAAACCATTGGGATAGGCTTTCAGGGTTTTCTACAATGGCCAGGCGACATTCATTTGAAACCTTACATAGACTTTTACTAAGAATGCTGGGATGTTTTAATGGGCAAAATGCAATAGTGCTGGTGGAGTTCGTGTACACGGTTAGCAAATCACACGTTTATAGATCCCCACCTCCATCAAGTTGATCAGTTTGTTCTCCCAGATTTGAGCTTGTCTGCCATATGACAGTTTAGATTCAAAATCTAAAATGTGATTAATGAGACTATGGAGGATGGAACTAACCTGTCTCTGACATCTATAATATCTTATGTAATAAAAAGTATTTGATGTTTCATCAAATCATCATTTACTAACTGCTTCTGAAAGTCTTATGTATGTATTATTATGACAGTTACTCTCAAATTGCAGATTGAGTTCTTACTAAAACCTAGACTCACGGTTAAACTGTGATTGATCATCTCTTTGTATAACCTCAACCCAAGAATTCATGAATATATTTCAAACTTGTTCTATTTTGAGTGAGCTGGGATCCAAGCTGATGGTATTCACAGTTCAATAGCCCTCCAGCTCTATGCTGTGTTTGTATAACAATTTGAGTTGGAGGGCTACATTTCCCGCCTTTTTATACTTTTTCCCTTCTCGTTCTTGAGCCTCGCTTGGTCTGGTGTGTCTGGTAGAGTGAGTCAACATGTCGTCTCTTGACGAATCATCAGACCCACACAGAACACCCCAGGTCGTATATATTTTGCCACCATTGAACTTTGGACGCTTTGCTTGTCCTCCCAGTTTTGGTATCACAGGCTGTAAATGGATGTATTTATATTTTAACATTTTTTTTTGTTCTTATTTCCATCTCTTCTTTGTTTTTCGCTCTAATGTGCGGCATTCTGCATGCACTTATTGGTGGTAAAAATGAGGCAGAACAGGCGTAGAGGGCTTGTGAGTCCTCTCTGAACACCCCCAACCCCTCAAGGGCTTGGCAGTTTCTTCTCTTTTTTTGGGCAGGATAAAAAGGGGGTATGTATTAATATAGCTATTGTCTGCCAATAGTATCGGCGGACAAATGAGGATTTCCATATAACACAGACTCTGGCTGCCCCATCGAGTCCTCTTTTGTCAGGGATAGAATAGATATATACGTCAAGTATGAGACAACAGCAATGGGAGGGGGTGTTCTTATTTTATTGTAACCCTGTGGAGATGAGACGCTGCTGGATTGATGCAAACACCGCTATGAGAGAAAGACAGTCAGCTATTTTCAAGAAACACTGCGAAAAATACAGCACATTTAGGGCTTTATTGTTCGAGATGAAAAACAGCCCCACTATATTCTATAGTATTCTATAAGGTTTATATATTTGTTGTTTGATTCATTTACTGCTTCACTATTGCTTTGGAGGTACTTTCACAAAGGTCCACTTTCTTGGGTTGTTATTCACTGTTATTGTTATTATTCACTGTTATTCAAGTTATTATTTTCTTAAGTTACATCCCAATAAATTCATGCGTCTTATTTTACTTCTTCAGTGGTGGACCCGAAGCACGACTCGGTGGAGGACCTGATGCAGAGGTTCAAGGAGAGTTTCCGCACCCCCAACACCACCATGGACATGACCCACTTCCAGCACACCACACACAGCTCCTCCACGGGCAGAAAGAGGGGCCCCAGCCACACCAGAGGTGAGGCCTCGGGTGGGTTCGGATGAAGGATGAATCAGGATGAATCATGCTGCTTCAGGAGCAGGGCTGAGAAAATGCAACGAGAGACTCATTAAGTTTGTTGATTTTCAAAAATATTGTTATGTGTATTAACGCTATCTATTTTTGATGTATTTTTTAAGACCTGTAAGCACTTTATTAGTTTCCTTGTTTATTTAGTCCTGAGCCTTTAAGATTGTTTGATGAAGCACTAAATGTATTTTATCAGACGCATATTTTTTGACGTATGTGTTTAATTAAGCAATATGTCTATTTTATTATTAGAATTAGTACTTTTGTTTGTTTGTCTAATGCTTTTATTTCCACATAATTTAGTTCAGAACCATATCTCTTTTATCATTATTTGTATATTTCTGTCTTCGCCTCATTCCTCTTTCTCCTTTCTACATCTACTCTGAGTGAGCTACACTCAAGGTGAGTCAGTATCATGCTAGCGCTAACATGCCATGTCACAACAGGGACAACTGTGTCTCGACGTCCCGTCATTTCACGCCATAACCTCACAGCAACCAAGGTCCACGGTTGTAACACAATTGTGGCAGCACTGGAAAACTCGCCTGGTCCTCACACATGTTAGCATATACAATTTTTTTCCCACCCAAAGTTTGTCCTTTGAACTTTCCTCTCGACCGAGGTTGCTGGCCTTAAAGCGGGAGCAGGGGCCCGGGTTTCTCAGCTGTCTCTGTACGTGGCTCATGTGTGCTAAGGACGGGACGTGTGCAGAGGTCATACTTCCCCCAGCAGAGGCTGTGAAGCATAGTTCAGCCTACGACTTTGGTTCTGTGTGTTTTATAATTGGCCTCATCTTCTTCTGTTCGGCCTTGTCTTCTTTCTACGTCCATGATGTTAACTGTCACAGATACTAAGCTTTAGTGCTGAGTCAATGCACAGCCTTACGCTTTGACTACTAGAACCTACTCTTAGCTCTTGAATGGGACCAATTTACCCCCCATGTTGCCTCTTTGAGCTTGACTGCCTGTGACTCTCACTCTAAGGAAGGGTTTCAAGAACTTTCAGGCAAGTTACTTTAAGGTTAGACATGGGTTTCTCCTCTCTCTGTAGCATGGGCCTAAAATATTCTGGCAGCTGTTTCGGTTGTCTGTCAGAGGTCCAGAGTGAAGAGACTGAAGCAGAATTTATAGCCGCGGTGATGCGCAGTTCATGAAGTCAGTCCGGGCACGGCCATGCCATTTGTACTCCCTGTTTCGCTGTAACACTGTGTGTGGAAGAGCATAACACATATTCCAAAAGCTCCAAAGTTGCAATTTGCAACGTGTGTCAAATCGTACATCAAAATGTCATCATCATCAACAATAAGTGGCTAAGGTAAATATGTTGTTTTACGCTGCCATGAATTCAAATTTATCTGAATCCGAGTTTAGTTCATTTTCCGAGCGAGCCCTTCTGTTTACAGTAGCTGATCCAGAACACAAAATAAATAATCATTATTGATGCGTTTGCTGTCAAACCAAACAAGGGACACATTATTATTCCGCTAATGTGTCTAACACTGATCGATTAGTCATTAGCCCGGTTTTTGTTCTTGGCAGTACCGTGCAGTCAATGCAGCTGGATGCCCTTGCTGCATACATCCCCAAGCTTTTCTACTCCGGCAATCAATTGAATCATGCGATCTTTCAAAGCAAAAGAGAGATTAAGTTAATGAGTGGCTTTATTGTATCGAGTCTTCCCCAAAATATCTGTGTAGGAGTTCTAGGCTCTCGACTCTGACGGAGCCAGCTTCAAGGGGATGCTTTTAATTTGTTCTATAAGGCGGCCAGACTGTGATTTCCCTTGAAGTTCTTCACAATGTGTGGTGCACAAGGCGTTCGATTAAATACCCATGCCCATTCATAACAGTCTGACCTTGTGCACAATACGGTTGGAGCATGGGGGTAAAAACGCAAAACGTTTCTGGCACCCATCCAAAAACGTCTGATTTAATCCTTTTTGATTTTTTTTTTGAAGTGCTGTAAGTATTTATTTCGAAACACATTTTCTGCTGTTGACTAGATGCCTTGTGTTTTTCCCTGCATCCCACTCCCTTCACATGCATTGTTAATGCCAATTTACACGTTTAAGTGATAATATTATGCTTGACTAATCCATGTATACATTCGATAACGAGCTGTTTACCATAAGACACCTAATTAGCGACCACAGAGTGGAAGCGGGCGTTTTTGTCTCATCGTATGTAAAAAAAAAAAAGAAAAATGGGCAAAGGAAGCCATGCAAAATGTGGACGAAGGCTTCCAGTGCTTCAATTTGCGTTTACACCCGTGTGGTGTTAAAGGCTATCACTTAATAACGAGCCGCACATAATTTCAGTGGTAAAAAAAAACGATGAAGGTTACTTTGAAGTGATCTCTCTCTCTCTCTCTCTCTCTCTCTCTCTCTCTCTCTCTCTCTCTCTCTCTCTCTCTCTCTCTCTCTCTCTCTCTCTCTCTCTCTCTCTCTCTCTCTCTCTCTCTCTCTCTCTCTCTCTCTCTCTCTCTCTCTCTCTCTCTCCATCTGGCTATGGCTCTGGCTCTCTCGCCGCCTCTCTCTCTCTCTCTCTCTCTTGCTCTCTCTCTTGGGTCAAAGCAGCCAAAGCCCCTTCATGACCATTAATTAGGGCTGAGAGTTTGAACACGGCAAACAAAAATAAAAGTACGAAAAGGAAAAGTCCAGGATAGCAACCGAGTTAATGGGAAAGTGGCTCTTCTCCTTCTTCTCCTCCTTCTCCTTTTACTTCTCATTCTTCTTCTTATTTCCTTCACCTCAACTTTGAGAGTCAAGGCCCACCTCTTCAAGCTTGTGCGCTTTGCTCTTGCACCACCTGTGCTAGGTATGAAACTGTTCTGACGATATTACTCTCTGCCGTCTGGATAATATATTCTCTATGACCGCCTCCTATTATAAATTCATTCATCTTAGGAGGTGGTCAATTGAACACAGTTACCTTGCACCCAGCATTCCAGCATAATTATCAGTTCTACTTGCTGGTGCAGACCTTTTTGTATTTACTCCCATATCGATTGCATGCTTCGAATGTTGTCAGCCGCAAGCCGTTGGATGTAAACCGCCTGCGCTCAATGTGAAAGTCTACATGGTCAGCAGGAGACACTGCAGCAGAGGTGTTGAATCAGAGGGAGGCGGGAGAGTTGTATAGAGGAGTGCTGTACTTTTTTTTACCCCCATTTTATAACTTAAAGACGTTGCATTTCTACATTCAATTAGTCTTTCTCTCTCACTGTCGGAGCCCAGCTGAACATTAGTTTTGCTTAACTCAGGTAGTTTAAAAGTGAATAAAGCTGGAGTGCATACCAGCGAGCTATTCAAGATATCCATTTGTTTGTATTATTTGATTTGTATTATTTGGTATTGATTATGACTTTCTTTCGTCATTGTCCCGGTGACTTTGGCCGTTGTTTTGAGTCTACAGCCATTTTGGATCCAAAGGCTCTGTGGGACATGGGCTTTATGGATGCTGTTGGGTGAAACTCGACTGGCAGAAGGCAGAGGACACCATCTGTGCAGTTTTATCACCAGTCACCATTCCTTCTGCATGAATGACGACACAGTAGTTGGTTGCAGTGCTTACGTTGTGTAACATTTCATATGTTGTCTCGACCATTCGGTTTCCTCTGCGAGCTGCAGTCCCGACTGGTGAAACGCTTTTCTTTGAATATCCCGGTTTATTTTATTTTTTACCCATGACAACGTTGGTACAACAAGCCCGACAAACACGAATACTGCCACTAGAATCGATTTCTTCCCTTACCTTCGGACCTTATTTGCATGTGGCTGTTATCCCCCGCTGTGGTGTTGATGCAATTCCAAGTAGCGGAGCAGACTGGTGCGTGTGTTTTGATGTGCCAGTATGCATCTTCCTGCCTGCCAAAGATGAGAATAACCTCATGGATATTATCCCCCTTATCTCCTGTTTAATTGAGGCTTTGAAGTAGCACATGAAAGTACTCCCTCTCTCTCCCTCTGTCTCTCTTTCTATCTTTCTCTCTTTCGTTCTTTTTCTCTCTCTCTCTCTCTCTCTCTCTCGCTGTCTTGACCCAGCTCTCCAGACATGTGTCTTTATTTGGCTCTGTGTGTGTGTGAGTGTGTGTGTGTGTGTGTGTGTGTGTGTGTGTGTGTGTGTGTGTGTGTGTGTGCTGATGATGCTAGTGCTAGAGTATGTGCCAGGCTGCACTTTTATCAACCCTCAATCCTCTGCACGGACAACAGTGATTACAGCTCTCACTCTACCCACACACACACACACACACACACACACACACACACACACACACACACTGTGGTACTAATGGAATGGGCCTGGGAATACAGTTCAGAGAGGCATTCAAGATCATTAGGTCATTGTTCAGACAAATCGGTGTGTGTGTGTGTGTGTGTGTGTGTGTGTGTGTGTGTGCGGGGGAGGTGGGTTGTATTGCCTTTGAATGAATGCATAAGGAAGCAACGAATATGAACGAACGCAATGAATGAACACGTCAACAGGCTGGTCCCATTGTCTACCTGCGATGTTCCTGTGATGTTGAGATCACAAAGGTGGCTGATGTGATGATTGGTTCCAGCATTGTGTAACATGAGCCGCCTGGACCCGGGGTTGGTGTGAGGACACCACAAGAGGAAATGATGTGTTCCCCTCCCCGGGAATCCATCAGAGATCATTGACCCTCTTCCTGGGAACACTATGTTTGGTGGTACTGAGGGATGTTGGGAATGGGAATACACTCTAGTTCATATAAAAAGCACACGACGAGAAATACGATTTACTTGTTCATGCTGAGCAAAATGCATACGTTGGCGTGACTTACAGTGCATGTATTTGTTCAGGTTCTTAGTAAGCAGAAAGTGTGTTTTTCGACATCTTGCTCAAGGAAGCCTAGGGAGACTGGAAGCCAAGGAAGCCAAGCGACTTACAATAAGAACATTTGATAGAAGAAAGAGAAACAATATATTGCTGTCAGTACAGTAAAGATATTCATGAAAACAAGAGCTAAGCATTTACAATTGCTAGGTTTACCCATCCCCTGTATACAACAAGATAGCTAGAATAAGACACTAAACAATGCTAAGTACTATTTTTTAAGTTCCGGGTTCCATGTCTTTAGGAGAGCCAGGGGTGGTGGTAGGTAAGGAGGCTATGCAACATGTGCAAAGACTATCAAGTGACATCCCAAGTTGCATTGTTAATTCTGTTTTGTAGGTGATTGCGATTCCTCTCCTCTAACCAAAGACAATTAGCCTTTGTTGTCATTGTCGGGTGGTCCCGCATCGTTGTGTGACAGATCTATGTCTACATCAGATACATGTCCAGGGTGAGACGCACACACGCAACAAACGTAAACAAATAATTTAGCTCTTTGTGTAAAAAGAGATGGGCACAGATATCACACAGACCCTGCTATCTAATTAGTCGCCTCTCACGGTGATAATATGTAGCCAGCTAGCTTGACATCTGTGTCTCCCTCTGTCGTTCAACTCCATTTGATTTGTAACAGAGTTGATTGCTGGTCCGTCCTCTCTTTAAAATAGACAAGTGAATGCGACAGGCAGAATTCCCCGTCTCTCATCGCTAATGGTCTCGTCACCTTACTGTTGGAGATGAATGTGGGATGTGTCACTCTGATTGGAAACTTTCCCAGCCTGCCCACTTAGATAGAAAAAAAAAACAAGCTGCCAATTAGGGTTTTGACGCCGTGTGCCGACGTGCAACAGCGACGCCTAATGTAGGTGTTGTTTGAAGACCAAAGAGGGGCGCAAGCCCTCTGCGGTCTGTGTGCGGGTGAATAGAATACACATGTAAACTCATTGTAAAACATAATGGCAATGCTGCCCACAGCGCCGGTTGTGTTGTATAAGTAACGTGTGTCAGGGAAACAGAGGCAGAGAGAGAGACGTTGTGTATATATATTTGTACAGAGGGAGAACGAGAGAGAGAGAGAGAGAGAGAGAGAGAGAGAGAGGCAGCTAGAGATGGAGAGAGAGAATGTGAGATGACAGATAGACAGATAGACCAAGAGAGAAAGAGACAGAGGCCCATCTGCAAAGATAGCTTCAGACACAGAGAGAGAGAGAGATTGCAACGTAGGAAGGAATGGCAAATACAGTACAGTATTACTACAGAAACCTCCTTTCTACAGCTTCCAACCTGGACTCACAGACAGACAGACACACACACCCTGCATCAAATGAAAGGAACAACATTCTGCTGCTCGTTGTGTAAGGGTTTCCTGGTTTACCTTTTGAGACAGGGTACCATGCCCCAGGCCTGTTTTTATCGGATACCGCACTGCCCCAAACTATACCAGTTCCTGATGGATTCCCCCTGCGTTCTCTTTGGGCCAAGGTGGACGGCTGTAGAGGTCGGCTGAGGATACATCCAGTTTAAAGCCTCCTCAGCTCTGTTTATGTTGCCGTCTCTCTGTCTCTCTTGCTGTCTCTGTCTGTCTGTCTGTCTGTCTGTCTGTTGCTCACTCTGTCTGTCTCTCTTGCTCTCTGTCTCTCTCTCTCTTGCTTTTTGTCTCTCTCTTGCTCTCACTCTATCTCTCTATCTTGCTTTCTCTCTGTCTCTCCCTCTCTTGCTCTCTCTCTGTCTCGCTCTCTTGCTCTCACTCTGTCTCTCTCTCTCTTGCTCTCTCTGTCTCTCTCTCTTGCTTTCTCTGTCTCTCTCTCTTGCTCTCACTCTGTCTCTCTCTTGCTCTCTCTGTCTGTCTCTCTCTTGCTCTCACTCTGTCTCTCTCGCTTGTTCTCTCTCTTGCTCTCACTCTGTCTCTCTCTCTTGCTCTCACTCTGTCTGTCTGTTATGCTCTCTCTCTCTGTCTCTCTGTCTCTCTTGCTCTCACTCTGTCTCTCTGTCTCTCTCTGTCTCTCTCTTGCTCGCTCTCTCTGTCTGTCTCTCTTGCTCTCTCTCTTTTAAGCTCTCTCGCCCACAAGGAGCAGCATGTGCGCTACTAAATGAGGTGTAGTAGTTTAGCATGAGTTCCCATGCTGTTCCAAACCAGTGTGAGCGGTTTGGGAGATTGTTTGTTGATGATGATGATGATGATGATGTCGGGGGGGATTTGTGAATATTTAACTCAACTTAAATAACGTAGATCAAACAAAAGGGTGTTTTGTCCCATCTGAGATTCATTTGGTTTACCTTACCTTGTCCTTAATATTTTACAATATGTAATTTGAAAATACACCTTATGGATGGTGTTCATACAAATAGACAGAGGAATGAATGATGAAAATGTGATTCAATCTAACATAAAATATCCCTGCAAGAAAACTGTGGAATTGCTGAACTAACCGACATTGAACTCTTGCCGATGTTGACATCAGCTACATCTTCTCAGCAGAATATAAAATGATTTGGCTGTCACACTGTGAAAGTTATTACTTTCCCTCTCTGTGCCTATCAAACTAAAAAACAGTCAACCACATTATTAAAGTTGGTATGATTTCCTTTTCACACCAATACCTTAATGAGATCCCAGACCTAACCTTTTTTTCCGTTATATTTTAATGAATACATATAGATATAAAATATACCCCTGTAATACTCATCATCATCCAAAGTTAATTGAACAGCTTTCCTGTGAGACAGGTTTCGTAAAGTTAATGGTTCAGGGTTGAGTATGTTTAGAACCAACCATTTTAACCCATTTTAAAATTAAATATGAGAATGAATGAATGAATAGAAGATGGAATCATAACGCCATACTGGACTAAGTCTATTAATGTTTTTTATAAAAGTATTTATTTTTTAAGATTGGCAAAAATAACTCACTAACAACTGTTGTACAGTTTCATATCTTTGAGGGATTCAAGAGCCATACATATATTGATTGTAACTATTTGCATATATTATCATGTTTGTTTTAACACCAAATACAAATTTAAATGTGCTTCAGCAATTGATACTGATAAAGATTTGGGTCAAGATATAGCAAAAGAAAATCGGTCTATTAAACAATTATTCCAGGTAGTGTTGTTGTAATTGTACAAACACCACTGATGTGTTTTGTTAGTCTGACATGATTGCAAAAAATACAACAGGGCTGTTGTTTTGAACAAATTTAATGCCACATTAATTAGATGTTGCTTTTATATTTAAAAGGTGATAGCGACAGCTGACATGAAGAACTTTATGTCAAGAACTTCATTTAGGACTTCAGCACATGTTTTTTTTGCATTTGCACGTATTACAAATTAACTGCTTTTAATATCCTCGGTCACAATAATGGAAAGTGAACCTTATTTGAAAAGTAACCAAGACATTTAATAAAAAGTAAAAACAACTATTAAATCTGTTAGACAATCAACAACAGTCAACTTTAGCAGAAGAAGAAACACACCGACAATGGAATACATTCATATGAATTATTTTGTTTTACAGTTTGGACAAACACTCACACCATTATGCCCAAAAAATGTGTTTTGTTGAAGCGTGTCCGAGATTGGCATGTAGTTTGCATCTTTGACGGACGGATGAAAGGTGGTCAGCCACTGCCACATGTCAGCGGTGCCCATCACATCACACCGCCTTCAGATGATTCAATGCTTTTCTTAACACCTGACTCTGCCCTGTGGCAGAGTCCGGCTGGGCTCTGCTTTCCCTGAACACGGCGGTTTTACTTTCACACTCTCTGCAGTGTATGAGGCTGGCTTGGGCTGCATTTAATTGTGTGTATTGGCTGTGTCTGTGTGTGTGTGTGTGTGTGTGTGTGTGTGTGTGTGTGTGTGTGTGTGTGTGTGTGTGTGTGTGTGTGTGTGTGTGTGTCAGATGGGACCACTGTCTTCTTTTCTCTGCCTCACACTGTTGATAAGAGACAAATATAGTGTCATCCAGGGTCTGTGAAGTGTGATCTCTCTCTGTCTCTCTTTCTTTCTTTCTTTCTTTATTTCTTTCTCTCTCTCTCTCTCGCTCTCGCTCTCTCGCTCTCTCGCTCTCTCTCTGTGTCTCTCTCTCCTTCTGCAAACCAGATGTGTTTTATTTCATTTGCCATTGATGACGTGAGTGTGTGCAAGTGTGCCAGTGCTTTCATTTCTAGAGGGCTTGGGGTTTGTCTCCCCTTAACGTGAGCCTGTATTGTTCTGAGACGTAGGGGAAGTGCCTTCCCACCTCACACAACCTCATAATTCATAATTCCCAATTGGAAAATAGTGAAGTGTATTATCACATTTCCCCTGCATATTATTTGCGTTCCTCTTATTTTTGTCTGTGTGTGTGTGTGTGTGTGTGTGTGTGTATGTGTCAGTACATGTTTCCATAAAACCAGTAAACTTTGAACAGTGGAATACATGTCAATACTATTTATTTGACCATTTATTCCAAAGCGACTTCAGTTAAGTAAATTCAGATGCATGTCATCAAGGTGAGGTAGGGTTTAGGGCATCTCACTATACAATGCGTACAAGTGGACTGCGGACATCGGGAATCGAACCCAGTAACTCTCCGCTGGTACTCAAACACCCTAACCCTTACACGTTCCGCTACGCATAGCATTTGGGCTTATCTTAGTGTGGCAGCAACCGCATATTCATTCCATTACTTAACTTCACCTGGGTTTTAGTGTTGTATTTGTTCAGTCAATAAAAATACATTCATTTATTTCCACAATTCAATGCTTTCTGGATAAGCAGTAACTCGGTAAACAATGAGCAAAAAACGGTCCTGCCGTTTATTTAACGTGCAGAAGTCCCCTCACGATCAACTAACTTCCCCGAAACTTTTTACTCGGCAGGGCTCGTAATTTATGGGCAGTTTTATAGATTCCACAACAACACATTGTACAAGGTGATGAGCATCGTTCCATGCATTATATATTTGCTTCGGCAAGCGTGCATTTTGATATATTTCCAAGACAAACCGCAATAGCGAAACACTAACAAACACGCACACTTTTTTGAACCTTGCAGTGAATCTCAGGCACAACACAGCAGATGTCAAGTTTTCTTTTATTTCACGCTTTCTTTCACAAGACTAAAATTATTTTGGGTGTACCAATGAATAATGTATTCCGGAAAGAAACTGTCGAGGCTGTGATGTTGCCGAGGTGTCGATTGAGTCAGACGCAAGCCGGAATAAGAACACTTAACCTGTCTTTAATGTTCTTTAATGGTACCTCAAGTCAGGATGTGTTTTGAGTCAGCTAGGGGTAAAACACACCTTCTTTTGGATCATTCGTCGCAAAGCCTCGACAAATAAACCCGCCAACAGCAGGGTACGTGAATACGTTTGGAAATGGAGAGAAACAACAATTTTCCACACCCTATTTAAAGTGCAAGAGAAAGCCGGTGTTTCAGCTCATATCCGTGCACAACAAGACAGTGTGTTGGGCTGACAGTTCTAGGAAGGCGAGGGGGCGTGTTATTCCCATGGTTACGGTTCACGGCAACTTTGTGAAACTTTTTTTTTAAGCTAGTATGCGTCGTTGGGCATGGGCTCTATAATGAGGGCAGTTGTATATGAAATGCACCACACAACGTGGCGCTATACTACCATTGTCAGAGTGGCGTGACCCTCTCTCGGCCACAGCCGACCGCTGCCTAAAGAGAGCTCCACGGGTCCGCACTTCTGTTGCAACGTCAAAAAATACCCAGAAAAGGCTCAGAAGTCCGAAAATAAACAGGACTTCGGAGTTCATAGGGGTGTAGAACTTTCGCAAGCTGGTTGGGGCCGAGTTTTGTAACTGTCACAAATGGCATAGACTACCATGTTCAAGGTCGTTGAAGTCATACAGTGTGTTTAAAACTGAAACTGATGATATTGGTTTCACCGCCCCTTTAAACTTCACAAGTAAGATAGAAAAAAAAAGCCAGTGTAATGAAACGTAAAACTTTTGTTTGTGCTGACACGGGAGGCTTTTTAGTGCAACAGTGGGACGTGATGGTCGTTTTCCAAGCGTGCGTTTAGAAATTGAGAAATAATACGGAGAAAGCGGTAAGGCGGGATTAAAGACAGGACAGATAAAGAAGACGAATGAAGCTTTAGTCGTCGGGCGGGGTTACAGAGGGGCTGGGCGTATCCGCATGGCTAACCATCTGGATCTGGCCTGCTTACACAGCGATTTGTCCTTAATATCCTCCTATATTTCTTTGTATGTTTGCCTTGTCGGTTTTTTTTCATGCACCCCTGGTTCCTTTACGGTTGCCAGTGATACATCAATAACAAGTAAAAGAAAAACACACCAAAGTGTGGATTGTTTTTACTCTTTTCAAGTCCACTATAAAGGGCACAGCCACACGAGCAGTGAACACAAATATAGCCGTCACACGTGTCATCCCTGTGCACACATTTCGTCCACAACCCAGGGAGGACCGCGTGTGTTGTGTCGCATGTGCCTTCATCTCTTCCCCCCCGCTGCGGATGTCCGCACCTAAATAACCGCCAAGTTCTTTAAAATTCATCTTACCTCCTTCCATTTATTTCCATTTTTCGTTTATTCCAGTCTTGTTTCTTCTTTTGCCGCCGCATTTGATCCGTGGGTCCCTTGAGGAGTCTGCTCTGCCCGCTATCTCCCAGTCTCTGGAGCTTCATTTTTAAATCAAACTGGAACAGGTCTCCTGTGTTTATTTGTGTCAGTCTTGTTGTTGTGATTTATATTTTGCCTTTGCGTGTGCGTGTGTCTGTGCGTTTGATTGTGTGTGTGTGTGTGTGTGTGTGTGTGTGTGTGTGTGTGTGTGTGTGTGTGTGTGTGTGTTGTTGCATGTCTTTGTATGTCTGTGTTTGATTGTGTGTGCATGGTGTGTGTGTGTTGTTGCATGTCTTTGTATGTCTGTGTGTTTGATTGTGTGTGTGTGTGTGTGTCTGAGAGCGTGTCGGTGCTCAAAAGACAATGTGCGCGAGTATGTGCACGTTTGTCTTTGCACTCCCGTCTGCGGTTCTAGTAATGGTTGTGTGTGTGTGTCTGTGTGTGGTTACATGTCTTTGCGTGTGTTTGATCAGTGTGTGCATGGTGTATGTGTGTGTGAGCGCATCGGTGTTCACAAGACAAGGTGCATAGTAAATAGAGTGTGCTAAATGCACTGGGACCCAGACAAAATGACAACATCAGCAATTTGCATAATGATAAAGTCACTGGAAAAACAAATAATCCATTTACAACCAAGACAACCCTGTCAGTCCAAGAGGAAGGAAAGCTGTTGTATCAGATTTCTGGGTTGTTAATACCATGTCTTAGATTGTACCCATGCAATAAAGGTTGTCATGTAACACTGCTGATACCTTCCCCCCCCCATAAGGTGGTATTATCTATAGTCAGCCTGTTTTCTAGGTTACCGGGGAAAGGAGTCGCTCTCTCTCGCTCTGTTCAAATGAACTCTTTGTTAATGAGGTTGTGTTTTGCTTGCGTTAATATGCAAACAATGTTTGTCTTGCGTAATCCTTTGGACCAGAGGAATTCATCTGCTTAGTCTATCTGCAGAACATAAAAGGGGAAGAAGTGACAGGAAATCAATATATTTCTCTCTGGGCAGTGATGCGATGTATGAGACGAAGTGAGTCACTTTGTTAACAAGTTCTTCCTGAGATTCTATTTTGGGATTGTTTTTTAAACCTGGATAATATGTGTCGTCTGCAGGGAACATCGGAAAATGACAGTCACACGTGGACTCTTGATAATAATGTTTATGCTAATGATAACAATTCAAATGCAGAAATGATGATGATGATCATTATGATGAGGATGATGATGATGATGATGATGGAATGGGAATTTAATATCCTTTTCAATAATTTGTTCTTTCAGGATAATGCTTCCTGCTGTTTATAATTGTTACGTTAGAACAGCACGCATATAATATAGAAAGCAAATTAGTGATGAATTGCAAAACGTTAGAAAAACTGACGCCATGATGGCAAAAAATACTTGCTCAATTGTTTCGCAAGTCAATGCATAAACATGACATCACTTGTTTGCCGAGTTTCTGACTTAATTCAATATGAACTCTGTCGGACAGAAGTAGGGGAGCGGCTCCACGGGTAGACGGATGATCCGCCTACCAAGTTTAGAAGAAGGTCCCGAAGCGTTGATGCTCCATTTCTCCAAAAAAGCAGTGTCTGAGGGATGGGCTCACCAGCCAGAATATATTGAGCGTCTGCACGCATCCCTTTCAGGAAATGAAGAGATAAAACAGGATGCACTTTATCAACCTGTTACCCGACGAAAGGCACCGCCAGAGCTTGTTTGCTACCCATAAGCCCCTGCGCCCCTCGCCTCGCCTCTTTTCCTCTGAGCAGTAGGAGCTTCAATTCAATCGTCCATGATGGAGGAGTCCCTGTCTTCTCCAGCCTCCCCCTACACCCCATCTGTCATTTCAACTCCCCCCCCCCACCACCACCACCACCACCCCCTCCTTACCCCCCTCCCCCCCCCACCACCCTTCCACAAAAAAACAGTTTCCTCTTTTATTAACTCCATGAATATACTATTCCATAACTCCAGGGAAGCCTTGTCTGGGGCCATAAAGATTTGACTTAATGCTCAAAGTTCTATCTATTCAGAGAGGGGGGGAGCGGGGGAGAGGGGGAAAAAAGATGAAAAAAGTTCATTCTGAAAAAGTTTTGTGTCATTCCTTTGGTCGAGTGCGTTTAAACAGGGTCGGGAGTCTGGGCTGTGTTTGGAGACTGAAGCAGAAGCAATGTGGTGTAAAATTGGTTATGAATTTATGCATCATGTTGGAGGATATGACCAGAAGGTGGAGGGGGGTGGGGGGGTGCTGGTTGTGGTTGGAAGGAAGAGGAAGAGGAAAAGGCGTAGGCGTAGATAAAGGCGGGATGGATGGATGGATGGATTGGGGGAGGGGGTTGCAGGGAAAGGGAGGGAGAGCGAGAGATTGAGAGAGAAAGGGATGAAGAGGATGGGTGAGCCGGGGCGGGGGAGGAAGGAGGGGGATGGATCAGGTGTGCAAGAGAGAGAGAGAGAGAGAGAGAGAGAGAGAGAGAGAGAGAGAGAGAGAGGTGTCAGACAAATGAAATAGCAGCCAGCACCATGGACAGCTGCTCCAGTGTGGAGCTGACCATTGTTCTGAAACCGCGAACAAAGGAGTCCGTTTACACGGGCGACAGATAGCTCAAACCAAATTGCTAGTTTTGTGTTACTTTCTTCTCTGCCTTTCCTCTCTTTCAGCCCGGTATGGTCATCATCTGCTGTCATTTCAACCAATCAGGTGTCTGGTTCCGAGACCCGCCCGCCCAATTCAGCCGAGCTGCCGTTTAAGCGCAAAGGTGTCCTAAAACACCTTGGAGTGTCTGTGTGTGTGTGTCTGTGTGTGCGTGCGTGCGTGCGTGCGTGCAAGTGTGTGAGTGCGTGTCGGCTTTGCAAATCCAGTCAATCCAATCAGGCTGAGGATCTCTCCACCCTCATCCTGCTCAGTTAAAGTGATGTACTCCGTTTGTCAAGTGTTCTATAAGCGTTTTATCCGCTTCAGTACCGTCCTCAAAACCCAAACCGAAGGTCCAAGAACATTGTTTTTCTTCTTCTCAGTGTGTTGTATTTAAGGTAATGGACATATCGTATAAAGCCAAGCCTGGTCTCTGTCTGACGTGTGAATATCATCATATGTTGTTACTTATCGCAGTGAATAGTGAGATTTTTTCCACTCAAATGAGTGAAAGTGGCCCCAGCCACTTACCTGGTGGAATGGACCAACCGCTAGACTAATATTAAACCTTCAACCCTTAGCTTTGTGTGAAATTTCTTTGACGTGTCGGGGGAATAATTGTGTTGTTTTGTGTAATTGTGTTGCAGTGTGAAAGGACCTTTAATCCAGCCACCGTACCTCACCCCGTACCTCACCGTCACACGCTCACACACATATGCGTGGAAAGGGACCACTTGTGATGTCAGACACGGGCGGCTGTTAAAACGGCGTGTCACGAAGCATCAGTGGCGTCACCCGCTGTGAGAACGGGGGGCAGAGAGTTGGCGGCTGACGGGCCGCATTTGATTTGATGACGGACCGCATACTTTTACTGTCACTATTCGTCTGTATTCAGCGCCATCCGTCCACATCAATTTGGATGTCACCTTCTCTGTATTGCTGAGACGTAGCGCCGAGGATGTCCGCGGAACCGCCGCTCATATCCCATTGTTTCATTCTGTATTCTCGTCCATAAAGCCTCCTCCGCTGTCTTTTCTTCCCACGTTTGGTCGTGCAGCACCTGGGATTCATTCAGGGCTATTCCAACGTTTATTTCATTCCTTTTATGCCTCAGCCTTTGACCTCTCACAGCTGTGGATGAGACGCAGGCTCTATAGGACTAAAGGCGTGTCTGTTGCGTCTCTCCTCTCTCCCCTGCCAGTGACGGGGCCCGCGTTCGGACACCAGGTGGACTCGTGTTCGGAGCCCGAGGACGACAACCAGATGAAGTTCTACACGGAGCAGCACAGGGGCCAGAGACGCATCAAAGGTGGGCCAGCGTTTAGAGGGAATGGCCTGCTGGGGACTCTGGCTTTGTGGTTGTTTGATGACATTTGTGTGTGTGTGTGTGTGTGTGTATATGTTGTTTTGTGTGTGTGTGTGTGTGTGTGTGTGTGTGTGTGTATGTTGTTTTGTGTGTGTGTGTGTGTGTGTGTGTGTGTGTGTGTGTGAGTTGTTCTAACCCACCGCCGCAACACACCCCAATAAATGTCCATCATACATTTAATTTGGTGCAACGTCATCATCGCAATCGATGGACTGCCATAACTGTGTGTGTGTGTGTGTGTGTGTGTGTGTGTGTGTGTGTGTGTGTGTGTTGACTTGGTATGAATATATTCAAGGTTCAGTGTGTAGAATTGTGTGGCATTTAGCAGAACACACTTGGCAGAAATTGAACATGTAGTTCAAGTATTTATAATTATGATTGTTGAATAATTGTGTAGATGCTTTGAAATGCCACAAGTTATAGAAGCAAAATATCCAAAGAATTAAAAATGCAACCACACTGAACAAAAACCTAAGAACCCATTCCACCTCAAGGTATTTCAATTCAAGCGGCCACCAAATGCAGTATTTATATTTCATGAGGTCCCCTTTGCCTAAATGGTGTTAAACGCTGGACAGAAGTAAAGAAAACCATTAGAAAAAAAACTTGTGAAACTATTAATCTGTGTTCGGCAGCACAACGCACGACTAGTTGTATGTATTCCGTCTCTTAAATGAGACGAACACAAGGGGACAAAGGACAGCGTTTGTTACCCCGCTGATAATTATCGTCTGTCGAGTGAGCAGCAGATAGACTTGCGTTACCTTCCGAAAAAACACATTAGCCAAACCGGCGGTGTGTTTCCCAGAATCAATCTGTGGGGTAAACGAGAAGTAAGGATTTTTTTCCAAACATCTGTGAGTGAAGGGGTGAGAAAGAGGTGCACGTGACTGGTATGTAGAGTTACACCAGCTACGCTCTTCATGCCTATTACCTGTGTAAGGCTGTGCTTGATGTTAACACAAACCCGCTTCACACAAAGGCGCTGGACAAGTTTGATTAATTGTGTTGTTTGATTTAAGTACAAACCTAAATGTATTAAAGTACTGGGAACTCCCACTGGTGATGCCACAAAATGGATAGATTTTTAAATGGCTTGGCTAAACATGGGCTGGCTGTTCATGGGATGTTCATTTGTTGACTGTTCATGAGTTCACTGTTCATGGGTTTGCTGTTCATGGGCGGACTCGTCCTCAATATTGATAGAGGGATTTTAGTTTCTGACTGAACAATCAGTGGTAAGACATGCAGCTGGACTAATCAAATTGTATCAGCCCTTCTGAATTCCCCAGACTTGATGAGAAAGTCCATATCTCGTAACTAAATAAATGGGTAGATATGTATAGTATGGAGCCTTTGCATAACACTTTGGTGGTGAAAAGTCTGCCATAGTTTTAGCAGTCAAAGGTCAGTGTTAGGTGACATGGTAACATAAAGCGCATTGCCACATTTGGTCTTGTCATTTGGGACGCTTTTATTTTTTGAAAAAGGAACATTTTGAATTGCACCAGACATGCCCTTTAAGAACTTAAAAAAAACAAAACACCCAGCAAAAGGAAAGGAATAAAGAGAAATGGAAAACAACAAAAATAAAGCAGCAGTCCAAGCAGACATAATGGCTGATGCTGGGAGATGCCTCCTAGATGACTGCCAGGCCTGGCCGCTGGAAACACACTGACAGCATCAGGCAGCACGGAGGGGGCCGGAGTGTGGGGTAACATGCTCTATCCTGGTAAGCTGACACTCCCCTTCCTCTGGTCTGCGACCCTAGCAGGAAGCAGGGAGCGGTCACAGAGCACCTTCCCAGAGTTGTGAGTCGCTGACACAGAGCCAATGCACCATCCTCTATGAACTAAACAGTCAGGTATACAACAGTATTACCGAACCGAACCTTAGTACATAGAGAAAGGGGAGGTGTGCTAATGTGTTTGTGTGCGTGGTGGTTTAGTGTCTGTTAAAAGGTCTTCAGTGGTGGCTTTGCCTGAGCGATCTGAAGACAGTGAGTGTCTGAGAGCATCTGAACACCCACGCCGATGGATATTGATGTTGTGAGCCGGCTTTTCCACTGTCTATTAAAGTCGTACAGTTGTCCTAACCCTTTCATTGTTCTAGAATGTGTACACTCCACGGTCTTACAATTAGCATTTATAAAAAAAAATGTGTTTGATTCACAATTTGAAAAGGTCAGAATGATTGACATTTATAAAGTAATCATGAATTATGTTTCAAGTGTCAACATGTATCTGGGTATCTGGGTATCATAAGTATAATAATATATTTATACTTAATACAGTATATTATATATACTGTATTAAGTATAAATATATTATATAATACTATATTTATACTAAATATAGTATGTATATTTTCCCTTGACGCTTTAATATGTACCAGTATTGGCATGGACGTGTGTGTGTGTGTGTGTGTGTGTGTGTGTGTGTGTGTGTGTGTTTTTTTTTTTCAATTTCCACTGCCGTTGATCCCTCTCCAAGTCAACCCCCTTGTTCCCCCGCCCTTCCACACATCCCGCTGCATCGGTATGCACCTGGTGACGAAACCAATCAGACGCGTTTTCCTTCCGTCTTCAACACAATGATGTAGTTGCTCCGAAGGTTAACCACGGAGGCTGTCGGTGGACGTCATAAAAAAAAAACAGGTCCCTGTGTCATAACCACACACGTATAAAACAGTGACAAGCATTCACGTGTGAATGCTTGTCAGTGCATCAAAGGACTTCCGCCGGACACGACTCCAGTGCCTTTAATCCCGCAGTGTTTTATAAGCTTGCTACAAAGCTTTCCTGCTCCCCCCACCCCCTCCCCAACACAATAAATACCGCTTGATGGCCGATAAACAACTAATTCCAATGCCTCGGAAACGGTACGGCGCACGAGAGAGAGAGAGAGAGAGAGAGAGAGTGAAAGGGCAAGTGAAACGACCAATCAAATGCGCTGTCACCCGCAATGACATCATACATCACCCTGGCACAAGATCCCGGGCCGTTGGGGGATACAAAAGCCGGGGCCCTCTCAAGTCTTGTGTTTTTTTTTATGATCTAACATTGTTTAAATGATAAATCACAGAGGGTGAGATTGCGGCCAATTGTGTTGGCCGCCCTCGAGGGGGCCGCGAAGGTGTTGGACTTTGATTAGACCTGAGGATTAAAGAGCGGCCGTTTGCTCTGATTGGTCTGTTCAGCTTGTATTTATGTGTTAAGAGAGAACGTGTGTGTGTGTGTGTGTGTGTGTGTGTGTGAGGTGTGAGGTGTGAATGTGTGGGGGGGTTGTTGTGTGACACTTAGAGAAAGTGTGTTTGTGTGTCAGCGAGTGTGTGTGTGTGTGTGTGTGTGTGTGAGAGAAAGACTGCGTGCCTGTGTGTTTCACCGTGTGTCTGTGTGTTTCAGCGCATGTGTGTGTGTGTAAGTGTGTTTCAGTGTGTGTGTGTATGTGTGTTTCACCGTGTGTGTGTGTGTGTTTCAGCTTGTGTCCGTGTGTGTTTCAGCGTGTGTCTGTCTGTGTGTGTGTTTCAGCGTGTGTGTGTTTCACCGTGTGTGTGTGTGTGTGTGTGTGTTTCAGCTTGTGTCCGTGTGTGTTTCAGCATGTGTCTATCTGTGGGTGTGTTTCAGCGTGTGTGTGTGTGTGTGTGTGTTTCTGTGTGTGTTTCACTGCGCCCACCAACCCTGGTATAGATCCCTGTATAGGTACACTGGGTTTACGAGCTGTGTAGCCGGGCTGTGCATATAAACCTCCTTTCCTGGCCCTTCCCGACGTCCACCTAGCCAGTAAGCGTCGAGTCAGGGCTGTAAGCCTCCGTGTTCCTCGGTAATCTACCCCCACGTATTGTATTAGTACACCCAGCCGAGCCCCACGAGGCCTGGCTTACAGTCATCTGTACCGTCTGGAGACTACCATGAAGGGGGAGGCTTGGCTTTGTGCGTGTGTGTGTGGGTGGTAACCATACTCTTTGACATTTATGTAACATCCCAATGCCTTTTGAAGGTGGTGCTGGAAATAGGGGATGATGATTCACACAGGGGAGAAAAAAAGTGCAAGCACAGCTTGTCCCAACAGCCGGCAACAAAAGCCAGCTAGCTAACGAGCTAGTGTTAGCAAGAAGCGGAGGTTATTCCAATTTTCACCACCGGCTACAAAGCCAGCTGGCTAACAGACTCCTGCTAGCATGAAGCGAAGGTTATTAAAACAGCCGTCACCAGCAACAAAGACAGCTAGCTAGCACTAGAATAAAGTAGGGTTCAGGTTAGGGGTAGAAGTTTTAGGCGTGGATTGCAATAACATTGCGATCTCACATCATGACCTGATCTCACATAATAGTTTTAAAGGATGGATTAGATTAGAAAACTGAAGCAACAGTGACAGAAAATCTGGCTCACGTTAAAAGTTATAACGTTTAAAAAAAAAAGTTTAACAAAAAAAATGTTTAACATTTTTAAATAATTGAATTAAGAATAAAAGTGTGATGAGACAGTGCAATATAGATAATGTATTTGACTAATAATGTATTTCTTAATGTATTTGACTAATCAAAAATAACAAATATTGACTGTGTTCCAGTAAAGGTTAAATAACCTTTATCGTACATGTTTCCAAGGGAAAACCCTACAAAACATATTTTTACAAGCGTACCATTTTGCAAGGCAATTGCAAAATAATTGTATTACTGAAGACATCCACTCGGACGGCTGGTGAAAAGGACAGATGCTGTCCCGGTGAATGTGGTCTTGTCGCGGCGCTCTGACCATAGTTTGAACCGCTTTGAAGCCGGACGTGAAACTGTGTTTGAAGTGGATGTCTTTCTTGTCCACCTTTCTTGGCCAATGACGGCGATTGCTCTTTTATGAAGACTGTTTTGCTCCAGGGGCTTTTTTATTGTGACCGACGCAAGCAGCGGGGGTTCTCTTTGGGTATTAAAAGACAGGAACTTTTTCCAAGACATCAATTGACGAGTAGGTAACCAAATGCATTGATGCTTTGTGTCTGGAACATCACCTCACAAAGGGTTTTCCAGCCCTTTGAAAGTCAACTTTTACTGTATCAAGTTTGCAAGATAGCCAATAAATTAGCGTTTATATTTTTATTTTTTGCATCACCGACTTATAAGTGATTAAAATGAATCACTTTTCATTATCACTTGTTGTTCATAACATATACATGTTGTTATTCACATTGGCCTTACCTAATAAAACACAACTGAAACACTAACTATGCTAGCAAAGCAACACAATACCACTAAGACTAATTTCAGGGACAAGACAGAAGCCAAACGGGAGCAAAGCAGGCTGAAGAACTGGTTCCTCACTCCAAAGCTAACGTTTTCGCAGAACATGTTCATCTTTTCACAACAAAATTGTAAATTCCTGTTTGTCGCCCAACCGACTAACCTACTTATTAACCCTGGCACCCATTTGTTACAAACTAAAAGGACACCAATGTTTTTTTTGTCATCACAACATCCTCAACAGGTTTGCCGTCCTTCTTTTGACCTTGCTCTATTCAAACCCACTAACTATTCACATCATTTTCTCTCTCTCTGTCACTCTGTCTCTCTCACCACCAGGCCACCCACCGAGTCCTCTGAACAAGGTCAACCTGACGTTGATCACCATCATCACCTGCGTGGTGGCCGCCGTCTTCGCCACGCAGAACGCGTGCACGCTGTCCGTCAAGGTCACTCTACACGTGCCCGAGCACTTTGTAGCAGACGGTGAGTGTTTTTTTGGTCACTTTTTGTACAGCACTCGAGTGTTCGTGGGCTCCTGTACTCTAGTGTGCTGAAAAGACACAGCCAGAAGCCCCTACCTGCTTGTGATTGGCCCGCATCTTCAATGTCGGACGCTTTAGATGAAGTTGTGTGCAAACACGCGTAACAATGATAAAAAAGTGTGTGTATGTGTTGAGAATTTCATTGTACACTTAGAATTTAGTTTTACTCTCCCCTCTTTTTTTTTTCTTCCTCCAAATAACCATTTTAGCCTCAATGTGTTGCTTAATGTACAACAGGTGCGCAGCCTCACCCAGCCCCAGAGTCAAATCAGTACGACTCGGGCCAAGAGAGGCTGCTTAAACCAGCCGTCGTCCACACACACACACACACACACACACAAACACATACGCACACTCCACAAGCCATTATCACCATTTCCTCGGCCCACTAGAAACCGCGCCAGGTCAGACTTTACTTAATGGTCCGAACTAATGTGCTAAAACTTAATTGGGCCCCATTGAGCTCCAGTGGGCTGACAATGAGACATACATCACACACTTAAACTCTCTCACCGCACTGGATCACTGTCCAAGTAACGTCCCAGACACTCTCTCTCCCTCTGTCCCGAGACTCCCCTTAGAACGATTTGCCTTCCGAGAGATATTGAGCAAAAAAACAACAACAACAACACATAAACACCCAAGGCGTTGTTGTAATAAGAGCTGCTGTGCGACAAACGACGCCGTGACACAATCTCACAGTGAGCAGCAAAACGGCACAAAAAAAAAAGCTCTCAAACTCTGAGCGCGTGGGGTGATTTCATATGCGAGGTAATCAACGGGCGACCATAAGCCAGTGTACTGCGCACTTGTCCAATTGATTGAGGCCATTTTAAAAGCCTTGGGGGGGAAGAGAGGAGGGGGGGGGAGAGGCGGGGGGGTTGTGTGTGTGTGTGTGTGTGTGTGTGTGTGTGTGTGTGTGTGTGTGTGTGTGTGTGTGTGTGTGTGTGTGTGTGTGTGTGTGTGTGTGTGTGTGTGTGTGTGTGTGGGGAGTGGGGTGGGGCAGAGTGATAAGATGCATTCATCCGTAGCAAGGGGAAGTTGGCAGGTTAGCAGAGGAGTCACTACGTCCTTAAGCCCTCTCTGCAGGAAGAAAGAGGGGAAAGATGAGAGGCACAGGGAGAGAGAGGGCAGATGGAGAGAGGGGAAGTGAGGGGGTCAGAGAGAGAGAGAGAGAGATGGAGAGGGAGAGGCGGAGCGAGAGGGGGGGGGTGTGTGTGTGTGTGTACATGTGTGTGAGAGAGAGATAATAGATAAAGAGAAAGACAGGGTGAGAGTCATGGGGAAATGAGAGAGAGAGAGCGAGAGATAAAGCACAGAAGGGATATCGGGTGAGATACACAGAATGAGATGGGTACACAGAGAGAGATATGAAGAGATATAGGGTGAGAGTCGGAAGGGAGAGAGAGACGGAGAGATGGCTAGACAGAGAGATGGAGGGTGGGATAGTGAAAGATGGGAAGCTGGCGATGGCGGGGGGGGTTGCTTTTGAGGAAGTGGAGAGATTAAGAGGTAGAGGCACTTTAATTAAGGACAGGTCATGCCTTCCTAATGCTACGCATCCACGCAGCGTGCTGTGACCTCCACGGTCCAGTCCTCCATGCACCACACACACAAAGCCATGGGCTCCCATGCATCCTAACATACATAAAGAAATACACACGCATGCGCACGCTCACTCACACACACACACACACACACACACACACACACAGGACACACAAATACACACACACAAACGCACACACACACACACACACACACACACACACACAAACACACACAGGACACACAAATACACACACAGGACACACAAATACACACACACAAACGCACAAACACACACACACACACACACAGGACACACAAATACACGCACAGGACACACAAATACACACACACAAACGCACAAACACACACACACACACACACACACAGTCAACACAAAGTGTTGACATGAATGGGTCCTTCTGAACGTGTAGATGTTTTAAGTGTTTTTCACGGGGCTAATGTCACTTTTGTCCTCTTTTCATTCCATCCCGATAATGTTCTCACAAGGTTCCTAAGAAATCGTTCAGTCGGCGGGGGAGAAAGGCCGGCCCACGGTAAAACGAGTCACGTAACGAAGCCCATGACGTCAGGCTAACTGCGTGGGGGCGTATTGTGTGCTTTCTTATTGAGTTAGTTCTCTGAGCCTTGACGGGAGAAGGTCAGTCACCCATCAGACTCGTATTGAATGCCACCTAGAAAGCGTAGCATGGCTCCTTGGGGACACTAGGACACACGTTGGCGTAGGGAATGCTAATAGTTTTTTTTTTTTTTTTTTTAAACCATCGGGTCCTCAGTGCTTCGAAATATTAAACATGTTCAATGTTTACCGATCCGATATCCTGTAGTGTGGGGGGGGGAAACCAGACAGACGAGTGTACAGGCAAATTGATTGACAGCTTGGAAAGATGATAGACGCTACCGACAATTCCGAAGCCATGGCGGCAAAAGCAAAAGTGTGTGGCTGTCTTCCGAAATGGAGCGACAGCCTGTTGAGTAAAAATATTCCTGAAGAAAAACAAAATCGCAAAAGCTAGCTTGTCTGGTTCTTCCTGACCATTGCCTTGCCATTTTGTGTGTTTTTGTTTGTTTCCAGCCAAATTCACGGTTTTGAATGTGATGCGATGCGATTGAGATCGGCGTGATTTCCGGTTTTTAAAAATCTGGACTCGGTTGTCGACTGGAATCTGTTAGTGTGTGGTGGGCTGTGTTGGTGAAATTGTTTCTTTCCACACAGTAAGCAACTGGAACTGTTTAATGCACCTTAATCTAGCGTAAGGCGTGTGGTCTCGCACCGTTTCTGAATTTGAAAAAAAATTATCTTGTGTGTACCCAGCGTTCATTGCAGAGCTGGGTGTTTGACGAACGCAGAGTAGGCGGTCAATACTGACTTGTCAGACGTCTTCCTGAGTGTGTGGTGATGGCTGCTTTAGCCTGTGTGCATTGATTTCCCCATGCACCACAGGTGTGTATCCTTGCCCAGCCCCAGACTCTAATCAGTCTGACTCGATTCAGGTGGGGCTGCTTGAACCAGCCAGCCACCCCACTCACTCCACTATTATTAGCATATCATATTATACTTTAAACAAGTTAGTTCTTCCGACCAAGGAATTTGATTGGACAAGAGGCATCCCGTGACTGCTGATATAGAGTATAGGCTAACAGCGCCGGAACTTTTAATTAGACATGTATCAATCTGCTTTACAGGTGTCTCTAATAACTGTTAATAATATTAACGGTGGCAAGCTGTTAACTCAACAGAATCACACATGCCACGAAGCAACTGTCAACACTCTTATTTCACTGGCTTTACAATAAATGGAAACATACAGATCAATGTCGTTTATACAAAGTAGCTGGCCTGCGGTGACGTGTAAGAGACCTACATCAAGTAGCAAGCTACTGAGCAGGAAAATGTTTACAGGTTGCTTGGCGACCGGCCAGTCCCAGTCGCTGAACTATTTGTGTGGACAGAGCCAAATAAATGATTCAATAAACAAACAAATCATAATCTGTTAACTAATAAGTGGCGCTTGTAGAAGTGTAATAAAAAAATCTATGTTGCATTTGAGTTTGTGATGGTAAACTGAATATAAACAAGGATTTTAGTCTGTTGTAGGAATGAGGCTGCAGGTCGCGTGTAAAAGACCATCACAGCAGATAGTGAGAAAAAGAACACTTCCTCTTGTATGATATGTCTTTAATACATCATTATTTTGATACGCTGTTTAACAGTGTGGATTGTGAAATGCTGCGTTAACTACTGTGGTGGAACGTATGTTTGGAGGAGGATTTGATTTGACATGTTTTTTTCGATTGTTTCTTTTGTTTGCATTCGTGTGAGCAACACGATTCAAGGATAATAGATTGTTGTTTGTGGAACCGCCATTCATTCCACATCGACAGACATCTCTTCTTCATTGCCAAAACACAAAGACAAGAAAATTGCCCAGAAGAAACCACATGCACAAACTCACACACTGTATTCAAGGATGAAATAGGTTATTTTTTTGTATTTCCTTTTCTTTCGCGATGATTCTTACTATTCACAAGCGAGCCAAACCATCTCCCTCCACTCATCAGGAATAGAAACACAATAGTCCCCCTGTGGAACAGACCAGCCCTGCCATCAATTAGATATAATGCCTTTATTGGTCCGAGATCGGTGGGGAATTATAGACACGCCGGCCCCAGCCAGGATACACTGTGTTCACCGGCTAGTTTGTGAAATGATATAGCCAATGAAGGTAATCTCTGCAACCCATTAACCAGAGCCATCTCATCAATACACGCATCGCGTGCCTTAATTGCTAATTGCTTGTTTAAATGACCGCCCAATCTGGAGATTAATTGAAATCGCAGCTAAATCTCCCAAGAAAGTAAGAGTTCTTCCTCTACCTGTATTTATTCAGCAGCGGTACTCACCACAGGAATTGCGTCCGACCTTAAGAGAGATGGAAGTCTTATTTTCTGTGTGTGTGTGTGTGTGTGTGTGTGTGTGTGTGTGCGCACCTTCTCCTTCCAGGAAGCAGTTTTGTGGTGAGCATGGGCAGCTTCCTGGATGTTTCTAATTGGCTGAACCCTGCCCAGCTGACCCTCTACTACCAGACTAACTCGTCCACCCAGTGGGTGAGAGACTACTGCGGGCAGCGCACGACTGAGCCCTGTGAACAGCTGTGTGACCCGGACACAGGTGAGTGTCTGGGGGCGGGCACGCACGCACACACACAGACACAGACACACACACACACACACACACACACACACACACTGATACATATGCATGAATGGAAATACACACTTGCATATAACGACGGACACTCACACATACACACATGCAGGGAAATGCACACACACACACACACACATGTTTACAAACAAAAACAATATTAGCATTCCACTTGAGGGGATCTGAAATGATGGAATATTTGAATTTTTAACACACAATGAGCACACACACACACACACACACACACACACACACACACACATGCAAATATTAACCATGGTCCCAACTGCATTACAAACCAGCACTCTCCACTGTACCATTACGGTGCCTTTAGCTGAAATAATAATAATAATGAATGAATAAATTTGTGTGTATTATGTGAACCTCCAAGGTTTAAGCACGGGGACCTAATCGGTCACAGCTAGCCCCAGTCATCTCTCTCTCTCTCTCTCTCTCTCTCTCTCTCATATACACTGGGCTGCATACTTGCTACCTGTCTAAGCAATCTATTAACAGAAAGACCCAACTCTCAAGTTTGAAGACCCCTCTCAAGGGGCTGCCCTCAAAACCTGCCGATTATGCGTCATCACGAGTGATGATCGACTCCTTTCACAATTAAGTAAACAGTGAAAGGTTAGCCGGAGCGGAGGTGACGCGACGCGGGCCACACACACACACACACACACACACACACACTCACAGTGAGCACTCTGCTCCATCTGCACAGAGGCGGTGTGTGCCGGTGCATCGGAGCGGTAGATCCAGACAGAGACACTGGGGGGGTTTCGGTGCTGTTTAGCAGCGTGCTCATGGCAGTGGATGCTTGTGCTTATGGCAGTATGATGCAAGGGGTGAGCAGAGTCCAATTTGAACTTTAAGGGGTGGGGGTGGGGGGGGGGATTGTCATATGAGCCAGCGGTGTCGTTTTATTCCGGATTGGCAGAGTAACGTTAAGTGGCCCCAGTGCGTGCCGCACCTGCGTGTTACGTAACCGCCCCCGGGGGGTTGAGATGGTGTCTGCAGGGAATGGTAACACCGGCGCGTGTTTTCCTCCTACTTGAATGTTATTTCCAGCTATGTCTCGCTTACCGGGGGCCAAACCCATTGGATGTATACGAGGAAAGTGCATTATTCACTCTAGATCACACACACATACAAACGCTCACACACAGACACACGCACACGCGGGCGCGCGCGCGCGCACGCACACACACCTACACAGTACACACACATAAACACACAGACCACAACATTCATATTCAACATTCACATCCACACAATCCTTCATAATTACAGCTATAATAATCAGAAGCAGACCTTTTGCACTCAGGCCACTGAGGTAAACATAAAAGCTGTAATTTGTGTTTTTCTTCTTTATGCTAGTGAGCTTGCAGATTGTCAATGCCCATATATTTGGTTGTTTAGTAGGGAAAGTAAGAAGCCAGGTGTGAGGCCGAAAATGGAAAGTAAAAAGAGGACTGGACATTTTATCATTTGAGTTTGTTTACGTAACCTTGTTTTCGGTGCTATTCTGGGACCATAAGGTAAGGAAGGGAGGTATGGAAGGTAAGCACCTGGGCTTACTTACCCCATTCTGGTGTCACTGCTGGTCCAATGGGAGTACACGGCATTGGATTGTCCTAACTAGGTAGAACTCGGCCCATTACTCCACTCCCATACGCTTGTGGGTGCTTCTCTTCTCACCAGTACTAACTGAAATATAATTTTAATATGTAATACAGATTATAATATGTACGATTATAATCCTCTCTAATGGCATATTTGTGTAATTGCTGTACACTGAGTGGGAATATGTAAGTTAAGGAACGATTATAAAGAGGAACAAAAACTATTTAAATCAATATTAACAATTTCAATCAATATTAGCAATAAAGTCTCCATTTTCATTCCACAGCAGTGTGTGAAGTCTGCGTCCTTGTGTGTGTGCGTCTTTGTCTTTGTCTTTGTCTTTGTCTCACATCGTGGATGTGAGAGAGTGCGACAGAGAGACAACGTGAGGGACCTGGTTGTGATGACGTTGCGGCCGCGTTGGCTCCCCTGTCCTTGGAGGAGTGTGAGACGGGGTTTGAAGGAGTTCTGTATTAACACTGTTGACTGTTAGAGTGACTCTCAGTTCTGCTCTCATGCTACTTTGCTGCCAGGCGTCTGTGCATTAGAGGAGAACCCCACCCCACCCCCTTTTTTTATCGGTTCACATTCTGCCACAACTGCACCAGAGAGTCACCTTATAGCTGCAGCGTCTCTGTCTGCTTTCACCTTGGTTTCTGCTTGATGCAGATGATTACGGTGCAATATTATTGTATTTGTATAACGATTGTTTGTATTTCATTGTTTGTATTTTACCTAGTATAATTAGTCTGACATAGTGGTAGTGGTAGAAGTATTTGGGAGCATATATATGTCGTTAGTATAAGGTGCTGACGGTGAGATTTAAGAGTTGTAACGAGGGAGAGCAAAGAAAAGGTGGGAGAGAGAGATATTTTTAAAACTAAACAACAGAAAAAGTCCCCTCCCTCTCTGCTCTCTCACTCTCCACGTTTGTCCGCCATTGAGAAATGTTGCATTTCACATACCTGTGATTGACAGGCAAGATGAACTAGCTGAACCAATCAGGGTAGATGTGCCCTGATTGGTCCGAAATGACTCGGGGCGGTCTAAAATCTAAATTGGCTAATACAGAGGCAGGCACAGTCACCTTGAGACAGATTTGCTCACAGCACATTTCACTCACGCTGACAAATGGCTTTGGCATTTCTTACAAATAACAATCAAATAACGGCTCTGGGATCTCACCTGCTGCACCTTAAGAGCTGAAACAGTGGCACACACACACACATCATTGCGGCATTAACTGGCGCTGTCCTCATGAAAGCCCAGTGATGTGCATCTTAAGATCATTACTGTGGATTACAGGCGGTAATGTATGGGGGATGTATGTAGAGCTAGCCAAGGGCACCGGGAAGGCCAATGCATAATGTAATACTGGGTCAGACGCTCCACATTGCACTGGCTACAAACCATGGTGTCAGCACACACACACACACACACACACACACACACACACACACACACACACACACACACACACACTTCCCATGCAACTATGCAGGGATTTCGTTCTGCATCTTTGTATAAAAAACTGAAAATCTGAATACATGACTTTCATGTCAGTTTTCTTTATAGATATATATATATATATTTGGAAATGGCAGATTGATAATTGTGATACTGTTGGGGATAATTTTAATTGTCGGACCAAAACATGACATGTTTCACCATTTCTCACCTCCTCACCTTTTGATTTATGTGTTCATAAAAACAAACTGCATGCTGATATCGGCTAGAATACGAACGTCTTCATCACATATACGCGTGCTGGGTTAAACACACGCACACACACACACGCACACACACGGACACACACTTCATCTGATAAGAGCTGAGAACATCTGGTTCTTCGGCTTATCTGAGGAGTAGGATGTAAATAGTAAGGTGTGTTTGGTCGTGGCCATGCACAAAGACGACACAATGCAGCAAAACAAACCAGGTGCTGCTGAGATAGTCACAGAGACCGGGGACAGGGAAACGATGTGTAAGGGATATGCATCTGTTACCAGAATGGCCCTGGTTATCCAATGGAGCAGTTCAAACAATAGGGCTCAGACAGAGATAGATAGATAAGAGTGTTAGTCAGAGCGGGACATTTAGAGCGATTGAGAGAGAGAGAGAGAGAGCGATACAGAGAGAGAGCGAGCAAGAGCGATGGAGAGAGAGAGATGGAGAGAGATCAAGATGGAGAAAGAGAGAGAGAGAGAGAGAGAGAGAGCGATGGAGGGAGATAGATAGATAGATACATACTTTATTCATCCCGTAGGGAAATTTTAGGCATCCAGTGGCTTATACATACACACACATATCTCATACACATAAAAGGGATCTAAAGACAGGAGCTACTTGGATGGCTGCCTACAGGCGCCGGCGCCGGACACGGGGGGAGAGATATGGAGGGAGAGAGATGGAGAGAGAGAGAGATGGAGAGAGAGAGAGCGATGGAGAGAGAGAGAGAACGATGGAGAGAGAGAGAAAGATGGAGAGAGAGAGAGAGAGATGGAGAGAGAGAAAGATGGAGAGAGAGAGTGAAATGGAGAGAGAGAGAGAGATGGAGAGAGAGAACAATGGAGAGAGAGAGAGAGATGGGGAGAGAGAGAGAACGATGGAGAGAGAGAGAGAGAGAGATATGGAGGGAGATGGATGGAGGGAGGGAGAATAAACAAATATGTGCGGTGATAAGAAGTTCTGCTCATGCACTAGAATGTACTAGCTTTTGAATGATTCTTTTGAGTTAAACGTATACTTTTTTATGGACAAAGATAAAAGAAGCGTTCGAAATAAGACATTGTACACCAGACTAAAGTCTCTCTCTCTCTCTCTCTCTCTCTCTCTCGCTCTCTCTCTCGCTCACTCTCTCACTCTCGCACACACAAACACACCGCCACAGCAGGACAGTGTATTTGAGGCAAATTGAAGAGCAGACATATACACACACACTCACACACACACACACACACACACAAAAGGCTGACATAGCCAACAATCACACCCACACCCAACAAACGCGACTGCACCACGCAAACACAATCAGTGCCTTCAATCAAGCCAGCGAGACCGCTGCTGTTCCACCGGGTCGCCGGGCGGACCGCCCATCAGTCACTCACCGCCAACGCCGCCAATGTCACTCCCGTCGGGCCCGCTTGGACGCAACCCCAGGGTTCGGGGGGGGGGGGGGGGGGTGAACAATCCACACCTGCACCTCACACTCTGGTCCCCGGGAACATTCAGGCCCCCGCGCTCACTTCCTCCACTGTGGAGGTGGAGGTGTTAGAGCAGGGGTGGATGTATGGATGGACTGGCTCCGCTCCTCTCTGCTCCTCCACACATACCCCGGAGGTCAGCCTGAGGGGTGATTAACCGTGAGGTGATCTCTTCATCCCTCTCGTATTCTCTCTTTCATTCTCATTCTCGTTCTCAGGATCAGTGTCATCCCTCGCATTTTCACCATCTCTCTTTCATTAGTGTCTCTCTCTCTCTCTCTCTCCCTCTTTCTCTTGCTCTCTCTCTCAGAATCTCCCTTTTACTCCCCTCTCGCTGTCTCTCTCTCTCACACACACACACACACACACACACACACACACACACACACACACACACACACACACGACAGCACACTCCCCAGCCCCGCCAGAAGAATTCCCATTAAATCTCCATCCTCCTGTTAGAAGTGCGTTGATGGATCTTCCCAAGGTCCGTAGGTGCTTCCTCCCGTGGACATAATGTAACCGGGCACGAGTGTGCGCCAGGTGAGCCATAACTCTGTCCCCTTACGCCCATTCCATGAACCTTGAAACCTGCCCATTTCAGCCCTACGGGGGGGGTGGGGTGGGGGGGGGGGGGGGGGGGCGGGACGGTACGTAGAGCAGTGCATTACGAAACAGTCCGATTAATCAACGTATAGCCTGCGTCGTCAGGAACGTAGCGGAGGGCACGGAAAGGGAGCGGGGGGGGTTGCGACTGAGCTTTTAATAGCGTGTTACTGGTTTCACTTTAATAGCCGTGATAGCTTTAATAGCCTTTTCATGCCGTGTTCATACCAAAGTGAAAGTGATAATGAAGCAGCGAGTGCGATGGAGTCATTGTCCGAAGCACTAACACTAGCGGTGGCCCCGATTCAAAGGGGTGCATTGTTAGCACTGTTGCTAGTCTGCGCGATGCATGCGACATGCAAGTTTATGCTTTATTAAATGAATGGTTGGAATTTAATTGTGTTGTTTCATTTGACACCCTTTATGTCGCTGTAATATTATGTGCGTGAGCGTTATCCTCTATCTGATTGCATTGCTGTTGAGTGTTGTTACCGCTGCAATAAAGGCAGACTGTTTTACAAACGCTGTAAAATAACCCACCCGTTTTAACCTTGCTACCATTCAGAGAAAAGAAAAACATTGTTTACTTAGTTCTTCGTTCTTGAATGCCAAGTTATTGGATTCCGTTCCCTCACTTCACTCTAATGGATTTCCCCTTATAAACACAGCAGAGGTGAATTACGGCAAAACATATTGACCTGTCTTTGTCTTTCGCTTTCGCTTGGTCTCGCCATTGTCTAAGTAACTGTCACTATATGGCTGTATCTACTTGTGAGCCATACACAAAGCAAGTAAACAGACACACAGCAGGTAGATCGCTACCTTAAGGTTAAGTGTACACACACAGGCTTACATTCAAGACTAGTATATTTGTGTACCTGTGTGTTCAGATGCGTGACCCAAAAAATATAACAAAATCAGTTACCAATTCTATTGGTCTTTTAGTTGGGCAGCAAACAACATGGACATTCAATTGATGTTATTTGTCCTCCGCAAAAGCTTGGACTTTGCACTGAGAAAATAAAAAATGACGTGGTTCTAAACTGTAAATACTACCTTCTCTACTAGCACTGTAATTTGTAAAAAAGCGCAAGTATAAGGTTAGCCTATGAGGTCAAATTATGAATTATTAACCGCAAGGTAATATAATGCAAATGCTGTTATGCAGAAGATGGTGATGAGCAGTTAATTTATCCATTTATTAATTCATGTTAGACAAGGGTGGCAGTCATATTACAGATTATGTTAAGAATGCTAATCGCTAGTGACGTCATTGTATGATGACTTAATAATTACAAGTTTCCTTTGTACACTCGGGATTCTTAATTATCTAGCTATCGTCCCACGGTATCTATCTAACTGTCTTTATTTCTGTGTGTATCATATGTTTGTCTGTCTGTCCATCAAGAGAGATCTAGAGATCCAGATGAACGATTGGCCCCCTACTTACTCACTCACTCATTCTCTAGTCACTTTTATTCTGAAATTAAATTCTGAGGACTAACAACGTTTGGAACCAAACCCAAGGCGTTGTGAGCTGTTGATGCACATTTCCACAAAGTTGCCGCTGTGCAAATTGACAAGCCTGAGTATTTTAAGGAGGACTCCGCAAGGACTATGGGACGTAATGAAAATGTAAATGCATGCAAAAATGTTTTTCTGCAGTTCAGCCCTCGCCTTATTATTTACTTTATTATTTATTATTATTTATTCAATCCCTCAAATATTTTTCTTTCATAACATGAGATAAAGTAGTCAAGGCATGATTTTTGTGACACTACTATTACATAGTTAGTATCTTAAGAAACATTTATCAGTGTATTTCCCTTCAATAATAGTATGTGGCCTTTTCAATTTGATCTGATCTTAAATCCATTGCACTTTCTAAAATGCTTTTTTAACTTTGCTTTTATCTTCTATCTATTTTACTCTTTTTTTTTCTTTTACTTACAATGGTGGAAACCTGAGCTCTCTTATTTTCTTTTATTGCGTGACAATGTTTATATATGAAGCACTTTGAGTATGCCTTGCGTATGAAAAGTGCTATATAAATAAAGTTGCTGGAAGCACTATAGAGCCTGGGATGCCTCGGACTCCTCCAAGGCTTTGTCACCGCATATTGGTTCAACTCTCGGTTCAAGTGCTTCTGACAAATGACATAGATTTCCTTCACTGTGCATTTTCATATTTAGAGTCCTTATGCCACAAACTGTTATAATGGGGGTGTTATTCGTTTTTGGCAATCGAGTGTGTCATCTATATTAAATGAAGAGACCGTGGGGCTGTGGTGGCTGAACTGGCAAACCCTCACTCCCCAGGCGCTGCTCTCAATTGCTTTATCTTAATATTAACTGGCATTCCTGCTGAGACGGCTGCAGTGATGGAGAGCGCACGTTTCCCCCATTGTTGTAAACTTTCAACAAAAAACAAATTGTACGACAAATATTGTATATGTTAATGAAAAAATGTATGTCCAACATGGTACACCGTCTTTATGTTTGGGTGAGTTTAGGCTTGGTTACGTTTAGCTATTACATAACACATGACTGTTTCTGTTGACCATTGACTACTACAACAGAATTAAGGGTCTTAAAACAAAGTATTATTTGCAAGCTGGAAACTGATGGAAAAATTTGTTTGAAACCAAATGCACTCTATAAACAGTGTATTTTGTTTAGACTTTTTTTCCTGACACAAACACACGAAGGATCAAGTGCCCTTAAACAATGACTTTATTCAACCTCCAGTTCCACTGCCAAGCCGTCGACAATCAAACTGCCTAAACGTGTCTAGCGAATGTAAAGTCTGGCATCGGTCAGCCCAGGCTGAGTCAATAATAAATGCACTCTGGTCAGTTAATGACCATCCGCTTGTATTTACAATCGTATACGTAGAACAGAGCCTGCGTTGGCACTGACTTTCCTATCTAAATACTGCTTAACGCCAGTGTTTTGCCTGAATACATTACCCTCCTAGGTTAGACATAAACTTAGCACCACACAGGTTGGCCCACACACACACACACCGCAGTGACCACATCGCTGATTTGAACAGAGTGAACCCATTTCCAACTCATTTCAAATGGGGTTCTCCAGCCCGTTTAAAGGAGTGATTGAAGTGCTCGCTCGATTGAACTATCAGGTCGGTGCAACGTCGCTGACAGGGATTGAACCACCAACCCCCAGGGGAAGAATAGGTTGAATAGTCAAAGAAAACGGAAAACGCAGCCGTGGAAGAGGGGAGAGACTTGACACAGTGTGGTAGCTTGAAACACAATGTCACTCACATAGACAGAGAACCCACACCCGCGCAATATTGAGATCAGATGGGGCAAACGAGCAGGACACGGAGCATGAAGAGAGAGAGAGAGACATGCTGATTTACTGCAGCAAAGTCAGGCGATCTATTGCTTTCTGTCTATTGCTGTCTGTGGCCCAGCTGGAGGTTTGAAGTATTAATACATATAAGATATTTTAACCTGTTCTATATTAAATTGTGCTTTTCCCCCAAGGAATCAGAAAAACATAATTAGTAACATGCTCATTGACTTGAATTTGACATGCATAGTGGGTTGTTTAGCTGGAATTACCTTTTGAAGTATTTTGTTAAATTCCAATTGCAAATGCGTAGTTACACACTAATTCACGCACAGAATGAAGTGCACTACGATTTGGAGAATAATCACCATTGTCTGCCTAAAAATCAATGAATGACACTTTAAGTTCAATGTAGGTGTGATTTTGTGCACCATTGTGCATTTCATACTTTAGGGGAATTAAGGAGTTAACGTGATTGGCTCACGCAATTGTTAGGCAACACAACACTGTAAATGGACTGATTTAAAAAGCTATTTTTTTTAACCTGTGGTCAATCAAAGCACTCCACATTCACACGTTCATACACACAGCCATGTGTGTATGGATGGATGCAAGGCAACAGCTAGCCAGCTGGTTGGTGGCGGTTAGGAATTAGTGTCTTGCTAAGGGACACCTCAACACTGGGTTAGGAGGAACTGGGTACCGGCCGGCCAACCTTCTCTACCTGCTGGTGCCCCAAACATTACTAACTATACAACGTTAACAGTTGAGATTACACCTGCACTAATCTTGGATCCAGCGGTCTTACTATGCTACAGCAGAACTTCTGGGGGGAGACTGAACAGAGCCTGAGCCAGACACCAATAACTGAAAGGGAGTTTTCTGTTTTGTTATAGAAATATTCTAGGAAGAAACCAACTTTAAGAGGATTAAGCTTTCAAAAGGGGATTTTTACAGTGGCCCTGAACGGTGTTGATTAAAAACCTTTGCAGACACTTGTCTAAGAACGTTGTTGTCCGGAAAGGATGTTTTAGCTTGTCTCATCACCGGGAAAAGTGCACTAAACTTGGCCTGAGTTTATGTTTGCTGTCAGCCTGTGGCTATTTCCTACTCGTGAAACCCCGCCTCTCGCAACATCATTAGTCTAACGATGATGAAGCGACACAAACGCCCTGGTCACCCAGGGTTCAGCTCATCTGCCGTCAGAATATGATTATTAATCCAAAATCAGATCTGTGAGATGACACCGACAACATGCATGCACTGTACAAATAAATACTATTTACACTCTTAATTCCCTGTGCTGCAGGAGAGTGTGGCTGTCACGAAGGCTATTCCCCTGATCCAGACCATAATCATCTCTGTCTCCGTAGTGACTGGGGGCGTAACGAAGGGTAAGTCATGTCTTCCTCATCGATCCACACAAGAAAAAGCAGCTGCCACTAAAAATTGTTTAAAAAATAGGGACAACGTCGAAGTAGGAGCGACTAGGGGGAACGGGATAAAAGAGGAAAGAGTGTCCGATCCCTTCCATCTATTAAAACAAATTAAAACCGTAGTTGGTTTTGGGAAAAATAGCTTTATTTGGCTGGCAAAGTTTCCCAAGGCTTGAATACTGATGAGGGAATTAATTAATGAATAAATAAATAAATCACTTTTTCAGTGTAGTGTATAGAAAGCATGTGTGTCATATTGGTAGGAAGGAGACGGTGGGTGGTTTTGTGTGTTGTGGAGTGTCAGTGTAGGGTTGTCCTCAGGGTTGCTGCATGGAAGGAGACAGAGGCATGATAACCTTTATGTGTTGACGACTTTATTGGCAGAGCCAATATGGTTCTGGACATTAAAGCGTTAGCAGATTGTCTCATGCACCTCCTGACTTTAATGAGGTGGAGGTGCTTCTCTCTCCTAACCAATCATGGATCAAATCCCCAATCACCGCCGCTTAACAATGCAGAGAAGCGACTGTTATCCATTCCACGGATGTACTTTCAGTTAGTGACCTTGCTTCTGAAGTTATCTTTCAAATGAATGCTTAAAAAATGTAGATTAGACTCTTGTATCGTGGTTGTAAATTACTCAACGTGTACACTTTTATATTCAAAAATGTTTATGACCTCCAAAATGGAGGTCACCTTTTATATATTCCTGAGCATCAACATATTAATTATTTTGAATATACATGTTATACATATATACACACACACACACACAGACACACACACACACAGTATATTTGATTCCATGTATTGTTTTTGCAGTCTAAGCTATCTTTCACTAATTGTTAGAAAATAATGATATATTGTTGTGCTTTTGTATTTGGTGTATATTTTATATATATATAAACCTCATGAACAGTAAAAGGGTTGTATAATAACGTGTTGTACTACGTTGTGTTTCTCTCTGGCAGGCCGTGGCCGTACACTAACCTGGAGAAAGGCTATGACCTAGTTACAGGAGAACAGGCCCCAGAGAAGATATTCAGGTGAGACAAGCCATGAATGTTGGAGGCCACTGGGTCTGTGTAGGTGTGTGTGTACGCATGCGTGCACATGTTTGTGTGCACATGCTTGTGTGTGTGTGTGTATGTGGGTGCATAGTGTGTGTGCATATTCTTGTGTGTGTGTGTGTGTGTGTATGTGGGTGCATAGTGTGTGTGCTTACGTGTGTGTGTGTGTGTATTTATGTATGTGTGTGTGTGTATTTATGTACATGTGGAAGTGTGTGTGTGTGTGTGTGTGTGTGTGTGTGTGTGTGTGTGTAAGCGTGTCTGTCTGCCTGACTTAGAGGACACGAGGGACACAGGCCGTTTCCAAAGGCATACAGATGGACAGCCCGCAGGCAAATATAGACATGCTCCTCGAAGCACACACACACACACACACACACACACAGACAGATGTGCGATGCAGAGCTGCAAATGGCCAGAAAGCAGGGGAGGGTGTGGGGATCCAGCCTGTGGGTTGGGGGAAGAGCCTTGGGGTCTGTCCTAGATTGAGCTTGTTCAAGTTGCTCTGCTGCCACTTAAGCTGACCCTTTCTCGAAGCCGGCATGGGGTTATTATTTTTGACAGGTTTTAAGACGGGTATCCAAGGGAACCTTTTTGTAACGCGTGCGGCTGCCCATGAGACGGTCAGATGGTTGATTTTCTTCAAAGGGGGCCCCAGAATCACCTTATCAAATTGTTGAGTGTTGTAGGTGTATTTTTATTCATTTCAATTTGAAAAAAAAAGGATTCTGAAAAGGTTATTTTGATTATGAGGTGACATGTTCCTGCACTTTAATGAAAGATGCCTTACGTTACTGAGCTGTTTGTGCATTTTCTTGTTTGTTCTTCCTTCCTCTCTGACACCCTTCATTTACTCATTCATTTGGCCCAATGTTCACTTTCTCACTTTTGAGCTTGTTCCTTCCCGCCTCCCTTATTTCCTTCCTTTGTTTTGCCCTTCATTCGCCCATCCAGTTGATATGTGAAGTTAACTTCCTCATTCATTTACTGAAGACCAGGTCACTGCCCATTGGCAGTGTTGGGAAAGTTCACTTTCTACATGAACTAGTTCAAAGTTCAGTTCATAGTTCATAATTCTAAATTTTGAACTAAGTTCACAGTTCCAAAAATGAACTAGTTTATAGTTATTTTTTTCAATATGTTGCTGGGAGCTATTATTTCGGAACCAACGCTCTCTTAGTTTAACTTTGTTCATTAGAGTGCCAGATTTCTATAGAGCCTTCCACGCGAAGACCCCGCTAAAACACACCGTAAACAGGCCTTAAAGGACAATTCTGGTATTTTGAACATTGAGCCCCCTTTCTGGTTTGTCTAGGATGAAATAGAGTGATTGACACCGAATGTTGACGATTGTTCCTGTCTCGGGTATTTGGCTCATTTCAAATTGTCCCTGTCTGCTTCAGAATGGCTGGCTACATGTATGCACAAACCTGTCCTTAAATCAACCCTAAACGTTCATTTTCAGAAATGTGCAACTCACCGAGTGGTGAGTGGTGTTTGTTGATATTCCAAATCAAGTATCGTAGTGAAACAGTTTCTGTCGTGTTTTATTGAAACGGAAACCGGACCTGAACCAGAAACAGAAATGGGGCTGTTTATGTTTGGTTGTAGTCTTTTTGCTCGGTTCTCCATATCAACAGTAGGGCTAGACCAAGCGAAAATACTACAACCAGCCCCCCTTTCAGTTTCCGGTCAACGAGCAATAAGTCTTCCAACAGAAATCAATGGATTTACAAAATGCCAAATAAAACACAACATAAACTGTATTTCGCTACGATACTTGATTTGGAACATTAAAGAACACCACTAGCCAATCGGTAAGTTGCACATTTCTGAAAAATAACGTTTAGGGTTGTTTTAACGTTTTTTGTTGTTGGACAGGTTTGTGCATACATGTAGCCAGCCATTCGGAAGCAGGCAGGGATGATTCAAAACGAGCCAAATACCCGAGACAGGAACAATCATCAACATTCAGTGTCAACCACTCTATTTCATCCTGGACAAGCCAGAAAGGGGGCTCAATGTTCAAAATACCGGAATTGTCCTTTAAGGCCTGTTTACAGTGTGTTTTAGCCGGGCTTTTGCCTGGAAGGCTCTTTAGAAATCTGGCACCCTATTGAATGAAGTTAAACTGAGAGAGCGTGCCGTTCACAGACACCAGAATGAACGCGTTCACAGTAAAGTTCATCAGGCAGTAATACAGTACATTCAGTTCATGTTCACTCGTTCAAAATATGAACGAGTTCATGAACTATCGTTCAATGAACGCGTTCAGGCACAACACTGTCCATGGGCTCCTCAAAACCCAGTGTTCTTTAAAACCTCTGCATCCAACCACCTGCGATAGATCTAAACCACCCACACGACCTCCATTTATAGTCAGCTAGCAGTTGCTTAGCAGTTATTTGTAATGAAACCATAATGAACCGTGTTCTTCTTAATTAGTGCCGACTTCAGGCTCAAAATAGCGTGTTGCTAGGAAAGGGAAAAATCAAGAAATGCACATTTTGCTCATTATATTTTCCCATGAGTTGTGTAGGAGTAGACTATATGTATTTTATTCTCCATAAAAACATGCTAAGGCGTCACACCCATAGTATCTAATAATGTCTAGAATAGGCTGGTTAAGTTGTAACATAATAGATGTTTCCTCCTATTTAGATCTGTTTTCGATATAGTCACTGGATAATTGGATAACGGTATGAATATTCAATATGTTATGTTGTATGTATGTTATACTATTACTACTCGGGCCTACTGCTGCTACTTCACCATCCCCACAACAACCCCTAATAACTACATGAATAACTGTTCATTCTGCCTCAGCCACTTCTGTGACCAGTACCATGACCCAACCACAATGCATAATATTATCCTAGGAAATATATGCAGTTCAGGGTTATTTTTCTATTCAAAGGATTTATTCTTTCTTTCTTTCTTTCTTTCTTTCTTATGCAGAAGTCAGTTAACTGACACTTCAACTACTATACTACTATACTACTACTATAGAGTGGTTGACACCGAAATGTTGTCTATTGGTCCTGTCTCGGGTATTTGGCTCATTTCAAATTGCCCCTGCCTGCTTCAGAATGGCTGACTATGGGCATTCACAAACCTGTCCTTAAAACAACCCTAAACGTTTGTTTTCAGAAATGTGCAACTCACCGAGTGGTTAGTGGTGTTCGTTGATGTTCCAAATCAAGTATCGTAGCGAAAAAACAGTTTCTGTCGTGTTTCATATGGCATTTTGTAAATCCATTGATTTCTGTTGGACGACTCATTGAACGTTGACTGCAAACAGAAAGAGGGGCTGGTTCTAGCCCTACTGTTGATGCAGAGAACCGAGGGAAAAGACTACAACCAAACGTAAACAGCCCCATTTCCGTTTCCGGTTCCGGTTCCGTTTTCCATTTCAATGGGATTTACAAAATGCCAAATAAAACATGACATAAACTGTATTTTGCTTTACGATACGTAAGTTTGGAACATCAACAAAAACCACTTACCACTCGGTGAGTTGCACATTTCTGAAAACAAACATTTAGGGTTGTTTTAAGGACAGGTTTGTGAATGCACATAGACAGTCATTCTGAAGCAGGCAGGAGCAATTCTAAATTAGCCAAATACCAGAGTGTCAAGTGTTTCAATGTCAGCCACTCTATTTCATCCTAGACAAACCAGAAAGGGGGCTCAATGTTCAAAATACCCGAATTGTCCTTTAACTTTGTTCAATAATTTAACAAATCAACACACTTTGATCTCCAAATATATCTAAAAAGATTTTCAATATAATTTAAACCTTTTTCAGAATCAGCAGTTTAATTTTAAACCCGCTTTGTATATTTTCAGCCAAAGTGTGAGAATTTCACTCACTCTAGCCCAAGCTGTCTACCACAAAAGCTAGTTTGATTTGGTCTAGACTTCCTCAGACCATTGGCCTTATTCACTTGGCAGCCATCGTGGTTCTAAAAGCTAGCAGGGTGATGGAACTGAATGCATAAGTCCAGACTCAGTTCCATCCTCCTGCTAGTGTTGAGAACCAAGTTGGAATCAAAATGGAATTAAGATGCGTCATTGCAAAAGGAAGGAAAGAAATTAATTGCAAAGTCAGACCACCACATGTCCGACCTGTGTTCCTGTTTTCGGAAGGAAATATGCCACTCCTTCCCCCTCCTCCTCCTCCTCCTCCTCCCTCTCTTTTGACTCTGCTGTGTCAGTAGTATCAGAGACGGTTGTGGGGGTATTCAGTTCATTTGTTGGACACATGAGATAAAAGGCGATGCCAAACAATATCCTGCATCCTCTTTGAGACTAACATAACGGAGACATGGCTTTGTTTCCATGTTGGTTTGTCATGCCACGTATGGCAGATGCAGAATCCAGTGTAAAACACAGTTAAATACATATTCACTGTAAAACACCCAACAACAATACAAATAGGCCTACCCTATACATTTTATCAAGTTACCACTTTCTTATCTTTATCTGACCAAACAAGGTTCAGACAATTCTTCATACACAGACAACCTTCACCAAACCCCGGGTGTATATTTTGATAGGTTTAATCTTCTAAAGATTAGACCTAATCTAGGTCTAATATTTTAATTATATTCCCCTGGTTACAGTTTGCATTAAATGGGAACCGGTAATGTTAGCTCATGGTGACCACGAATAAACCATCAATGCTGAAATGGATACAGATTAGTTCATAGGTCTTAACGCTCAGCACATATATCGAGTGATATAGACTGAATGTAAGCTAATGCATTCACTGGAATGAACAAAAGAAGAAGAATGCAGGGACCCTAAAAATGTCTATCTAGTAGGGAAATGTTTTACTATGTTGTGCCAAAGCAGTGCCAAAAAGGATTGTCTGAATAAATTGTTCTATATCTTGTTTACTCGTTTCTCATTTTATACAAAGCATGTCTTATTTTGTTGCTTTGTATGTTGTAGAATCAACAACAACAGAACCAACCGAAAATATATGCAAACTATCAAGGTCAACAACAATGGCAACGTTACTTTTAAAAGCAACCCGCTTCCCAGTGCCACTTAGTTTAACTGAAGAAAGTCAGTCATTAAGAGCCTTTTTTGCTTTTTGTACTTTTACATTTCAAGCGTTTGTTTATAAGGATGTGCATATATTTCAAGACGGTGAATGCAATCAACACAATCAACAGATTTTCTCCTTGGAGAGTCCTTTACTGTGTCAATTGTGTCTGTAATCCAGAAAACAATTTATTCCGCAGCATATCATGCAGAGGTAAGCCTCTCCTCGTATGTTGCCCTACTTATTGGTGAGCTGACTACAATGGACGGGGTGGGGTTGTGGCTATGGTGTTTACGACTCCTAATCAAAAGGCACTGGGATTGGATCTCCAATGGCCCCGGTCTAGCCTGTAGGCACCTTTGAGCAAGATGCGTTAGCTCCTCCTTAAATTACATGTATCTTAAAATAACCCGGCATCTTTGTTAGAGATTTGTCAATTAAATTAATGCATAGTTAATAAGAAAAAGTGCTATCTAGATAGATGGAAAACAGTCACCATCTGGAAAACCGTCACCAAGTCACCATCTCAGTCGACAGAAAGAGTCACTTTAATGGGTGGTAATAAGCAGGGCTGGGTTGGAAATAGATGGAACAAACGTACGTTCTGTCTGCCTGGACGGAGCGGAGCAAAGGCTATTCCACTGCAGGTAGCCCTGGCCAGATCATTACCCTGACCTTAACCACACCACACCCTTGGGGGAGCTGTCAGGTGCATCCACCTACGGAAACACACTTCAAATGTCCTGTGACTGGATGCCAGGAACACCGAGAATCAGGATTTGACAAATGTTTTGGTGTGCGGTTGGTGTGGCGCCGTGGTGTTTATCGCACTCAACGACAATCAGACTAATTAGCGTTATTCAAAACGGATGTTTTTTGGACCACATCAACATACTTGATATGGCTGCAGTGAGTGCGATAAATGGAGCTCCCGTTTTTGACCTACATGCAAGTTTAGTATCAACACCGATCTCGTGTGATATGTGATGGTTGCAGCATCGATGCAGGCTGGATCAAACCAGCGTGATGCCTGAACACTGAATGTGTCTTATCATCTGTCATATATCAAACGAAATGCAGCTTTATACCTTTCATTCCTATTTACTATTTTAGGATTTTCCCATATAACAGTCATCAGGAAGGCTGCTGATATTGAACCCAGCACCTGCAACATTGGAATAAGAAGGACATTGCCCATACTAATGTGTAGTGCAGTATGTATTAAAACATTTACATTTTAGATTTAGGGGATTTTGCTGATGCTTTTATCCGAAGCGACTTACAACCATTCATTCACACACCGGCGGTGGAGTCAATCAAGCAGTGCGACACCCAGCTCGTTAGGAGCAGTCAGGGTGAGGCGTCTCGCTCAGGGACACCTCGACACTCAGCTAGGAGGAGGAGCCGGGGATCGAACTAGCAACCTTCCGGTTACCAGTCAACTAGCTCTACTGCTATATATATATATACTGAGTTGTAATCCTTGTCATGTCAAGTTTACATTGAAAGGCATCAGAAACATCAAGTTTCTCTGGTATCCAGGTCCAATATTGATCAGCCGCTGTGGGGGTTCTGCAGCCTCATGTGCTGAACTGCTCTGAGCGTAAGCTGGCGTTAGAGGCTAAAGCAAGCAAAGCTTCACTGGGCGACGGGCGGGGGATAAGAGTGATGCGTATGAAGTGCAGATGTCAGCATTTCCAATGCAATCCGCTTTTGGTGAATCGTTTATTTCCTTGCACGGTGTCAATTCGTGAACGCCATTAGGTATGTGACCTATAGTCAAAATTATGAAAGTAATGCAAAGTGGGCAGCCTTGAGCCCTGCAAATATACTCTATGGTCGTGTTCACTATTAGAAACTCTTAAGCTGAGTCGTTTATTCATAAAGTACCCTGCACCCACAAAGTTATTTCAGAGGTCTTTACATTGGCAGGAATGTCAAGAGTTAATGGGAATTATACACACACATACATATATATATATATATAACGCCAACATATAGTATGCACCTGGAGACAAGGCTCTATGTGTATATATATATATATATATAGTGGGCAGCCTTGAGCAAGTATAAGTACAGCTCTTTCTCCACCGAGAACAAACAGCGGTTTGTACGGTTATTACTGATTAGCTTTTAGCAAGTTAGATAAGCTATTTGTTTTCACTCTTAAACTCAGATTTTCATTTTGCAAAGAATTTTACTTTTTTTTTTAATGGTTTGTATGTTTACTCTGCTTACTCTGTTAAAGTTTTTTCACTTGCATTCAGCTATTCAACCTTTCTACGTGCCATCAATTGTGTAGCTTTATTGTCCGTATTTTCAGCCTCACATCCGACAGGAAATGCATTTTCTAGTTCGTAAATGTTTCACAAATGTTTTTATGATGGATGTGTTATTTATTTATTTTTGCTCAGGTCATGCTTCTATAAACTCCTTGAAATATAAAATATGATAATAACTGGAATCCAATATTGCAGGAAGAGTAAATGTTTGGCAGAAGAAGAATGTTCAAGGCAATGCCTATTTAATAAGTCGTATTATATAAAGATACTATAGATGGTTCATGAAGTTTCATAGTCCTACTACAGAGAAAAAAACTCTTTCCGTATATTCGTGGTCATCCACATGCATTCTTCCCCAATGTTTTACACACACATACAGTATGTTTTAAATGAAGTTTCATCATCATCATCATAATTGCATTCCATAAAGGATTTATTAAAAATAATCCATTCCAAGCTTCCCATTGGCTGTTCCCTGTGTGTCCAGGGGTTAGAAAGGAACTTCCCATTGGCTGTTCCCTGTGTGTCCAGGGGGTTAACACTGAGCTTCCCATTGGCTGTTGCCTGTCGCACTCCAGGGGGTTAACAAAGAGCTTCCCATTGGCTGTTGCCTGTCGCACTCCAGGGGGTTAACAAAGAGCTTCCCATTGGCTGTTGCCTGTCGCACTCCAGGGGGTTAACAAAGAGCTTCCCATTGGCTGTTGCCTGCCGCACTCCAGGGGGTTAACAAAGAGCTTCCCATTGGCTGTTGCCTGTCGCACTCCAGGGGGTTAACAAAGCTCTTCCCATTGGCTGTTGCCTGTCGCACTCCAGGGGGTTAGCGCGGAGCAGGAAGCAAAAGAGACGGGATGTCACCGCGTTGTTTACGAGAGAGAGCAGGGCCATCGATCGGGCCCTTGATTTATCTTGATCCTGTGCGGAGCCCCGGGGGTCAGGGCCAGTGGCTTGCCGCCAAGTGTCTCCGAGTGCCCCCCCACCCCCCCCCCCCTCCCCTTATAAAGACTCCATAAAGAAACGCCCGCGACAAAGAGCTCATAAAGATGAAATAAAATAAAATGAAAAGTGGGGCTTTAAACGTAATCATGCATGGCTTATCGCGAGCGGCGGCGGCTAAACGCGGAGGCCAAAACGTGCGGGGCGCGCTAGGCGGCATTACCTTTAATTACCGTCGCCGTGTCTCACCGGCGATGTCGTTAGTGCCGTCGTTAAGGTTGGATGCGCATTAAAGCCGCATTAAATATTATAGGGTCGGCGCGTATCGGCGAGAGATTGATTTGCGCGCTGCCGATATCGCGGCCAGCGCGCCTTCAACCTGAATTGGCTTCAGCGGCAGCGATGGCGCGTCCCTCTGTGTGTGTGTGTGCGTGTGCTGCGTTCGTCTTTTTATTTTTTGGTTGTTATTATTATTGTTATTGGTGTGTGTCATTGTGTGTGTGTGTGTGTTATTGTGTGTTGATGTGTGTTCATAAACGTGTGCGTGTGTGTGTGTGTGTGTGTGTGTGTGTGTATGTGTAGGGGGTGTCATTCCGTTGAGTGTGTGTGTGTGTGTGTGTGTGTGTGTGTGTGTGCGTCTGCGTGCGTCTGTGTATGTGTGTGTCCGTCTGCGTATGTGTGTGCGTCTGTGTGTGTGTCTGTGTGTATCTGTGTTTGCTTGCGTGTCCATTTGCGTCTGTGTGTGTGTGTGTGTGTGTGTGTGCGTGTGCGTGTGTGTGTGTGTGTGTGCGTCTGCGTGCGTCTGTGTATGTGTGTGTCTGTCTGTGTATGTGTGTGCGTCTGTCTGTGTGTCTGTGTCTGTCTGTGTTTGCTTGCGTCTCCATTTGCGTGTGTGTGTGTGTGTGTGTGTGTGTGTGTGTGTGTGTGTGTGTGTGTGTGTGTGTGTGTGTGTGCGTGTGCGCACATGTGTGTGTGTGTGTGTGTGTGTGTCGGTCGGGCAGTGGCCACAACTCCTGCCTTAGAAGTCGCGGCTAGTGATTTATCCCTGCGAGCAGCGGCTGTTGATCACTTAGTATCTCCCAGCCCATTAGCGGATAAATACATTCACCGCTAGTTAACGAGCCAGTCATTTCAGAGAACATTGGCTGCTTTATCAGCGATGGCGCTGCAGATCCTCAATTAGAGTTAACATTGGGGTGATTAACAGCCATACAGTGGCAGCGGCTGGAGTGAGAGGGGGAGATGATGGAAGTGTCGCCATCTTATTGAATTAGATGCAGGGAAACAACTCCATTTCCTCACCAGAGGTAGGCCAACGGGCGTTTGGAAGGGCGCTATTATACCCGCGGCTGTGACGCCGATTGTGAACCGTTTTGAAATTGACCCTTTTGTGACATCACAAGGGGGGGGGGTTTTCGTCATGTATCCGGGTGGATACCATGTGTGATGTCACTACTGGGTTGGTTCTAATGTCTCATTAGTAGCACACCTGTGGTGGTGAAATAGGCTTAAATAGAAGGAGCCAACTAGTCGAGTAGTGCACAGTGCACACCATTATTTTTATGTAGATGTTTTCTCAGTCCTTTAATCTCAATAATGTAAAAGGTAATACCTTAGCCAATGCACATTATGAAACTGAAAATGTGCCATAAATAAGTAAATAAATAATAAATCCACACCCATGCTTACGAAGCCCCACAAAGCCATAATTAACCACTAACTTGCAGGGCGATGTGCCCATTATTGTAATACTGAAAGCATGTATTAATTAAGCAACATTTAACTAACAATGTATAATAAGAAATACTTAACAACATAATTAACATCAATACATGTGCCTTTGCGCCTGCCCCACTTTCCCCCTGACTTTTTTTTTTTTTTTTTTAAACGGTGCCTGCACAGCTTTTAAACATTAATGAAGTACCTCCGACCGTGAATCAATCTAACATGACAACCATCTGTTACCAACAGAACGCTCTCACCACCAAACAGGCAGGAGTAAAGAACAAGGTGAAAGTTGCGCTTGCCTCCTAGGGAAGACAGGGAAACAAACACAGCGCGTTTGTTTTTAAGATCTGTCGGGGGTCTCTCCCAACCGACCCCTGACCCTGTTTGATGGAGGACTAGGTTGTGCGTAATTCATTTATTCAGGAGCCCGTAATAAAATGATCAACTTTTATTCATTTTGAAATATGCTTCAGTACATCTTCAAATGGATGTGGGTCAACGTTCTTAGTTAATAGTCACTTAATCACTTAATAAGTCACTAAGTCACTTAATATAACTGAATGGGGCAAGGAAAGGAGAATAAACAGATCCGATGTACACCCACACAATATGAATGAATGTAGAACGCATACACACAAGTTCAGATCGCAGCCTCATTACCACCCACTGTTTAGGATTTGTTTTATCTTTAAATTGGCTAATCCCAGTAGGTGTATGAAAAACGTTGTTTGAATGCTATAAAATACCTTAATTAGCCTGAACCAATGTAACGAGCATGAATTAATGTATCATTAACTCAATTAGGTTGGATGAATGACTGATCATAAAATAATATATGCTTATTTATGTGAATTAATCCACACGTATAATGTACGGTGTTAATTATATGAGTGTGTTAGATGAGGCGGAAACCATTTGTTTGTATGTATGTGTGTGTGTGTGTGTGTGTACACTGTATGTAGGTGTTCATGTGTATGTTTGTGTGTGTGTGTGTGTTTGTTCGTGCATTCAAGTGTTTACGTGTGTGTGTGTGTGTATTTATGCAAGTATGTATGTGTGTTTCTGTGTGCGTGCGTGTGTGCATCTGTTCGTGTAGGAATATAAGTGTGTGTGTGTGTGCGCCTGCGCGTGTGTGAGCGCACACACACACACACGCGTGTGTATGGCAGCACATGCACGGGTCTCCCTGCTTTACTGCCTTGCTGCTCTACATGGCCTGTACATGTGTATGAAGGTCCTGTCGTCCCGGTAACAGCCGCAACCGTGCTCTCCCTCCCCAGGTCCTCCTACAGCCTGGGACAGGGTCTCTGGCTGCCTGTCAGCAAGAGCTTCGTGGTACCGCCGGTGGAGCTGTCAATCAACCCCATCGCCAGCTGCAAAACGGACGTGCTTGTCACAGAGGACCCGGGAGATGTCCGGTGAGTGACTGACTGTGGGTGGGTGTGGGTGAGTGAGTGAGTGAAGGTCTAATTATGGTTCAATGTCGTCGGCGCAACGCAAAGGGGCTTTGCGGACCCGTTACGTCCTCGCGGACCCTCCTGGCGTCCACCGCAAGGGCCCGACGTGCGCCTCCCAAAAACTGTAACCTTGTGTCGAGGCCACGCAGCGGGTTCACGACAGCGTCGAAGCGTCTGCGTGGTCACTGTGTCACTGTGTTGCGTCGACCGGGAACCATGACTGAGCCTTTAGGGAGTGCGTGATTGAAGGAGGGAGGGAGGGAGGGAGGGAGTAACCTTGCAAATTGCAGGGAAGTGAGTGCGTGTCCGTATGTGTGTGTGTGTGTGTGTGTGCGCGTGCGTTGTTGTGTCATTATGTTTATGGAGGTGTATAGCAGTGGACTATTACAGGGAGTCATTTGCTGAGGAAGCCATTTTGAATACTGTAGCTAACTGTCTTCCTTTACCTCAGGTGTTAATGGCATCGGGGTGGAAAAACAGTGGCTCCAATTCAGATTGGATCGCAAAGCATTTTGTATATTTTACTCATGTCTATTATACGGGTATCCAGTTGTGTTGTGCATTGCAACATTTGTTCTTTGGTTATTCATTATTTAAATAGAGAAAAAGAGTCACTGTGGAAACATATATATTTGTTTGTGGGATAGATGTGGGTCAGGTCGAGGCTTCAACCCACCTCAGCATCTCCCGGATCGCTATTTTTCAGTTTAAGCCGCCAGGAAAAACATTTCCGCACAATGGCTTTTCTTCTCTCTTTTTTTTTTTCTCCATCTTTCTCTTTCCTTTCCCATCTCCAGCTTCCAGTGCCGTTGCGTGATGAATAGATTTCATTAGAGTTTCCATTCTGGCTCATGACTCGGGCAGCAAATTGACCACCTATAACAGAGGGCAAACACTTAACTTTTGGTCGGAAGCTCAATGCAGGGCCTCCATTTTGGGTTATGGCAATTTAGCTTACATCCATTCATCTCTGGGGGCCGACGTGCCATTGTGCAGCCGAGAGCCTTGCTTGTATGTGTGTGTGAGTCGGGGGTGGTGGGGGGGGGGGGGGTTGGGTGTGTGTATTGTGCAACTCTGTGTCCCTGTGTTGGAGGGTTTTCTAATCTATTGTGTTGGTTGTAAGGGAGCTTTGTGCGGAGAAAGGGGTGTGTGTGTGTGTGTTTTTGTTTGTCTACTTTTGTATGCATGTGCGTGTGCATGTGCGTGTGTGTATACGTGTGGATGATTGTGTTGTATGTGTGTTTTTGCTTGGGATTATCTAAGGTGTGTGTGTGTGTCTGTGTATCCATGTGCTTGTGTGTGTGTTTGTGTGGGATTTTCTAAGGTGTGTGCGTGCGTGCGTGCGTGCGTGCGTGCGTGCGTGCGTGTCTCGACTCGCAATCAACGTATAGCACCTATGCTGTCTTCCAGGCTCTGTGCGTGCGTGCGTGTGTGTGTGTCTCTTTAAACTTGCACTTTCAATCAGTCCTCCCCCAACCGGCTGCTGCTCCATCACACATCTGGCTTCTGAGAATAGACCGCTGTGCAAATGAATTGACGTTTCAGAATTGATTTGTTTGGCGGCGGATAATTGCTTGGTATTTTGAAAGCGTCAGACGTGGTCAAAGAATCTGTTGTTGGTTTTCCATTATATACAATTTAAACATGGCTACTGTTCTTTAAAGCAGTTGCCGTCCCTGCTTCTGCTCACTCAACCGCGTTTACCAATTATATCTCGATTTATGTGTATTCATCTCTCTCTTTCGATTGTCTTTCCCCCCCCCCATTTCCCCCCTCACACACACACATTTTTCATATTCATAACAATTAACTTGCTTTAAATGAAAATTGCAAAACCACAGACTCATCACTTTCTTTTGCGGTTTTATTTGTATTAGTCAAAGTAGCTTTAATGTAAATTTCTTCACATGCCAAACGTACAAAGGAATCGAGAGGACGTTTCCCACTCATACTGAATGATTCATTCATTAGTCTTAATGTGTAGTTAGCGTCACACCAGGAAGTGAATGATAACGGTGAGAGGATCAAGTAGAAACAGGGGTTCCATGTGTGAATGCAAGTCTATGTCTAATGCTTAGCCCCTCCGGGATGGTTTCAGGGTGTGATTCCCATGAATTATGGAGGCTGCACCTTTTTAATGCAATGTGTTTGAAAATACACCCCACCTCCCTCACAGTGGGTGCATTCAACCAATTTCTTTGCATAATTTTGTGGTGGGAGAATTGGAGGATTAAATTTGGAATTGTAGTTCTGGCCGGCCATGCTTGTGCTTGTGATAAGTTCATGTTCTGATAGTTCTCGTGGTCGGCTGATGGCTTGAAACCCTACAAACAAACATAATCAAATCAGGTTTGCAAGTGTTGGCACACTGGCCAACCCACGCTAACACAAACTTGTTTTATGTTACTCCCTAACCCTAACCCTAACACATAAGCCTTAGCACCTTCCACATTCACAACATTCACAAAGTTTAGTCTTTACAGGAAATACATATCGAGCTAGCATAATTACAGATGAGTAGAGTTGGATGTGTCAGCTCACCGCAGAACATGCACATTGGAATGAAACCAATCATCATTAAAACAATCTATAAGCCACATTACATGGATTAACTGAGCGTTGGTTTAAGAGTTTCGCTGCCTATATAAAGTCAATGTTCACACGGGTTAATTTGTGAAAAAAACGCTAAATATATACTTCTTTTTTTTTTACCATAGATAATATCAGGTTTTCTGTTCCAAACCGTGTCAATTTCCTACACGGTATCTCGGGACATTGTTAATTTCCGACTCATATCTCTGGGTTGGACTTCCTGTGCTCACCAGGACACTGAAACCATGGAGGGAGCAGCTGCCCAGGATATTGATTAGTAATTGCAATCTTTTAGTTTTTAGATCAAATTGATTGAGAACATAATTTGTGCTGATTTCAACATAAATATATATTTTTTTTTGTTTTAGTACAATAAGTTATCTACTACTATTTGACAATTCAGTCATTTGGGGGACATATACTTCTTTCTAAAGCGACTTCCAATGAGTACATACAGTTATTCAAGAGCAGGAAGGGTTTGACTGTGAATACAGAGACATGTTATTCAAGAGCAGGTAGGGTTTGACTGTGAATACAGAGACATGTTATTCGAGAGCAGGTAGGATTTGACGGTGAATACAGAGACATGTTACTCAAGAGCAAGTAGAGTTTGACGGTGAATACAGAGACATGTTATGCAAGATTAGGAGGGTTTGACGTTGAATACAGAGACATGTTATTCAAGATTAGGAGGGTTTGACAGTAAATACAGAGCCGTTATTTTCAGAAGCAGGTACAACAATAATATGAAAGAAGATGGAATTCAAACACACTCACAGTCACGTCTGAGGAATTTGCATCTTTATGCTTGTTGAGAGCTATCTAGCTAAGGTGTTCCACAGGGTTCGTATAGCGAAATGCTTAACCCCTACCTTCTCCTTAATGGTACGTCTCTGAATTGATTGTAAGCCGCTTTTAATAAAGCCAGCTTTAACGATGAGTTCAATATGTCAGATCAATACCACCGTGTTTCAGAATCCACACTGACCATGTTCTAATGACACTGTATATCTGTGTACTTTCTGCCACGGGGTTAAAGCTGTCTGTGCCGTTGTGAAGTATAAAGCCCATAAACGAGGTTTGTTGATGAAGGCCCTTGAGTTGTTTGAAGAGCTGACACTTGTCAATAAGTCATTATACTTATTGTATTTTCTCTGGTTGACTTGTATTTTCTCTGGTTGCATCTCCAAGTTGAACTCTGCATTAACCCGTGTGAGATCACAACGGCAAAAGAGAAAAATTATCAAACCAAACTTTTCCCCTGCATGGATAATTTAAGTTAAAAAAAAATGCCTTGATCATTTTTTTTAACCAAATCCAAGTCCATGGAAAACAGAGAGAAAAAAAAAACTAAACGTGAATCGATAGCACTACAGGCGCTCTGAACTGTGCTCAAATACCCGCGGCCTGTCGATAATGTAACGTCAATACCAAACCGCGGCACCCCTCCCCGCCATTCAAAGCAGTGGAACAACAAATGCACAGAGTAGCATGGCATCTGCCGTGCCATAATCCAATGCTTAAACATTCATTGCGTAATCATTGTTTAGAATGTGTTCTTGCTGTTAGCGTTGTCTTCTTTTATTATTGTGTTTGCAACGGGCATTGAAACACACACACACACACGCACGCACGCACGCACGCACGCACGCACGCACGCACGCACGCACGCACGCACACGCTTTATTCAACAACAAATGCGCTGGACGGGAGTCAGCATATTTTCGGTGTGCTCCGAACAAGAACATTAATCAAGGGGGCATGGGCGGAGCAATAACTGAGGCCTGTGTAATCATTCCGGAGCACCGGCGCTGGCTCTGGGCGCCGCGTATCGCTCGCACATCCATCATCCCCGCAAGTAAGAGGGCAGGAGAAGAGATTAATGACAAGTACATTACGGCCTGTGTTTAGATGCAACCAATCTGCTTCTGGGTCAAGCCACTGGATTCCAAGTTGAGAGGGGGGGGGCGGGGGGTTGGGGTGCAGAGAGAATTAAGCGGTGATTAGTTGACGACAAGGACGGGGAAATGACAAGCGTCGCGCCGTTGTTTGAGATGTCATGCTCTTTGACGCGTCGGAGGGGGGGGCGGAAAAAGCGAACCGCAAAAAACCGACTAGTCAAGCGTTTTTTGGGATTGTGTTTTTTGTTATTGCGTTTTGACTTTGTGCGGTATGATTGATGCGGTGCTGCATTTGTATTTGACTTCCTGTACGCAGAGTCCCTGCAACAGCGTTATCCTCTCTAAGACCTTTGAAAGAAGGATGTGCACCCCTGCTGTTCTAACAGCAGGAGCAGGAAAAACACCCCAGAATACTTTCAGACGTTTTTTTTTTTTTTGTTACGCGACACACCGCTTTGAGAGCCCGTTTTATGTTGAATTTGTTGTTTTCCTTGTCTCATTCCCGTCTGCATATCATTTTTTTAGGGGTCCTTTTCTTTTTGCATTCGCTGCCTCTCACCTCAAGCTGCTATTTTGTTTTCACCGTCCCACAGACAATTTGTTCCATTCTGCGGGAAGCCTGCGCCCCGCGACTCGGGCGTAACCCATTGGTTTTGTCTCTGGTGCCTCGTCCTTCCTTACCCCCCTCCCACCACGTCGATTCTTCTGACTTCCTCACAGAGCCATTTGTCAATGGCGCGCTTGCCATTCAGGCCGAATAAAGGCACAGGCAGTGACATGTGAGTGAGCTGTCTCCTCTGGCGCACACGGGGCCCGTTGAATGGTGATATTCAACAAAGAAATTCTCATTCTCAAAGGACATCCCACTGCTGCGGCCATGTTGTTTCTGCCGTCACTCCTTTTCCTTTACGATGACTTGTTGTTTTCTGCTTGCATTTGCTGTAAAAAAAAAAAAAAAGGAGGGAAGAAAGACTAGAGGATGATAGAAAGAAGGACACAGGATAGGAAGGGTTTGGGGAAGGAAGGAAGGAAGGGAGGATAGGTGCATGGAAGGAAGGAAGGAAGGAAGGACTCATGAAGGGAAGTAAGGATGCGAGGATGGAATGAAGGGCACATTGAAGGAAGGACACAAGAGAGGAAGAGCTAAGGGAAGGAAGGAAGGAAAGGAGGATAGGTCCACGGAAGGAAGGAAGGAAGGAAGGACTCATGGAGGGAAGTAAGGATGCAAGGATGGAACGAAGCAGGGCACATTGAAGGAAGAAATACTGCACAGAGATGTGGAAGGAGGGAAGCACACATTTGAAGGAAGGGACGCATAAAAGGCAGAAAGGTAGGAAGGACAGAGGGTTACCGAGGGCATCAGCAGCTGGGACATTGCCGGCCATACTTCCTGTGGTGTGAACATTGAGCGTGGGTGTTAAAAAACACCGAAAGGAGGCACATGGTGTGGCGACACTAAGGCGAGGTGTGTATATATAGGAGATAGGTAAAGGCTGCTGAGCCCCGAGGTTTTTATATTTTCATTTTTCTAGGACAGGCTGACTCATGTACAGGACGGTGGAAGGCCGCTACAATCTAGAGATTGTCTGTCCGCTGTGGTTTCAGCTCTTTGGGGAGTCCGGGAAGCCGGAAAATACGGATCACCCTTCCCATCCTGTGTGTTGTTTAGTGTGTCCTGTTCTGTGCTGTGTTGTCTTCTCCCAGTTTGACCCGTCGTTGATCACCGGCAGGGTTTTGTGGTGAGGAGACATGTTAGAACCTTGGATATGTGCTTATAGGCTCACACAATGACCCACCGCGCCACATTGTGTTACTAGGAATACATACTCACCTTCTTTGACGACTGAGTGCAGCATCATCAGAGGACGCGATGGGACTCGGTACCGGCTTGACATTGAAAATTATTGCAGCATGATGTCTTTGTTTGTTTATGAAATATTTCATTTTTTAATGAGCTTCCTGAAATAACATCAAAGTTGCATGAAAATACAAGGTTTCAGGCAGTGTATGTAAATATAAAATGAATTCAAATGCATGATCTCTGATTTTAGTCTAGAAATTGTTATGGTCATATTGTAGCAGTCCTACCGGTCAAATATCCTTGAATGCAAGACAGAGTTTGTATCAGGGGTTAGCTCTGATCCTGAATTCCCAGGGCACAAACACAATGTGGACGTATTGGAACAATAGGCTTTGGCACTTTGCATGGGAAAAGATCCCCTGCATCTTTTTATGGTTTCTGGTTAAAGTAAGCACGTCTGCATTTAATCGTATCCAGTTAAATTATGTTCTCAATTAAAAGCACAGCAACTCAAAATAGCATTTGTTTTCTAACAGCTTGGCAAGAAAAGTTAGCAAGCAGACAGTTGTGCTCCTATATCTGAAATGGACCGTTACAACTTTTTTGCTTCAACAAAGTGCAGTTGTTGTGGTCCATCTGGCGGTGAGTATAGTCGTATAAGTTGCAGAAATTGCTCATAGCTTGCCAGCAAAACATTTATTTTTCCTAACAGTTCAGCACCAAAAATATGTGCTCCCTTTCCATATGTTACTGACACTTAAAGGTGTTCTGGTGTTAAACTGTCAGCCTGATAAACGCAGCTAAAGGTAACAATTTATTTGTGTGACTATGAAAAATATATGCACACACAAGTGAAGGGCTTTAACCTAGGGGCGGCAATAAATGTTGTAGGAAATGGCGCACGATAAAGTTTTCCTATAGCTGGTTGTAAACGTCAGTGGAGTCTTGCTTTTTATCAGCTGAAGCCTGGCCATCGGGGTATGGCCCCATGTTGAAGAGGGGGTTTCTATGTAGGGAATCAAGGAAATTACAAAATACAAGAGTTGCTCTTTCATAATTTATTTATATATAGGTGAGAGACGATAATCCAAGGCTGCAATATGAAGCAACATTTGAGATTCTTGCCTTGGGATTTAACCACTAAATTCAAACATGTATTATTTGCACAAGAAATAAGGATATTAGATCTATCATTGTGTGACATTTGTGGCTCTTTCTTTGAATAAGACAAAAAAGTTAAAGATAATTTTAGCACTTCCGGTAGCATATGACCTTTTTCATGTTTAACCTGCAATGTGAACGTCATGTTAATAAATCAGCTGCATCTCAGGAGCATAATTGCCACTGCCTGCTGGAAGTCAGTGGAATATTTATGAGCGGGGTCGTCTCCATCGCTGCTTCACTACCTTTACAAGTTACAGAACACCGGGCGTTGATTGAAGAGGTAGAGCCTTGGAATGGGTTCCTAGGCAGGGGAGAGATACACCTATACCTATAAATATCTATATACATGGTTCTGATACACTGTGGCTCAAAGCTGATTTCATATTTTCTGATTCAGCCCACATTCGATTTATATTCCGGTCGATACATTTAATTGAATATATCAATTGAAATGTAATGGCTTGCGGCTTGATTTGTGACATATCTCGGTAGTCTTCCATAAAACGCTCGGCCAACGTTCAGAGTACATTTAGTAGTAACTTGTTTTGCCATAAAAATAGATTGTATTAATCTTAAATACAAAATTGCTGTTTGTTGGCAGAAGTGTTGTTGCCATGGCTACATGAGTTATGTATATTTCTTGCTGGTTAGCTTTACGAACTGTATTAATATAGACAGAGAACAAACTTTATATTCAGCACCACAAACTTAAGACCCCTGAACCCGGACACTGGTCAAGCAATTCACACCGTCAATCGGGAAGGGCCGCTGGAGGACATACTGTGGAGATAGCTGCTTATATTGTTAATGTTGCGTACGTGTGTTTTGTGTGGAACTTTTATAACATTAGCAGCACTTTCATTGCTTTCTAAAACCGTTGTGGCCTTTGTAAATGGACGATAGTGGTACAACCGGTGTATCTTACTCTTGGGTTAAAGGTTTTTCACACCGCAATGTTTTATTAAAAAAGTTTGCGGAAGAGACTGGCTCGGAGTAGGGTGGTCATTTGGCAAGATAAGGGTGTATTCAGTCCACCCACGGCCCACAACCACACCCAGACCGAGACAAACCCCACCTGGGTATTCCACAAACGGGTCTTGTAATGGCTAACAACGCTCACACGGGCTGTGGGTGTGAGCCTGTTAAAGTAGTGACGTCATTCGCATTGTACATATTGTACACTCCACACCTGGAGATGCGGCTCAAACATCTGATGCGTTGTCCTCGGCTCATCCCTATCTCGCTATGAATTGAGGTGCACTCATCGTCACAACAAAGGTTTGTCAAATCACCTAGAGGTATTTGGGTGTCCAAATGAGACGATAATAACAACATAGCAGATGATCGGAATCATAAGAGGAGGAGGATACAGCGCCCCCCCCCCCCCCCCCCTCCTACCCGCCCCCTATACAATAGGCACTGCCAGCATGGTGCATGGTGGGCTGTTGCCAGATATAGCAACCCCCCCCCCCCCACACCAGAATTTGCATAAGTGCCAATAAACTGCACACTGGGTTTTTGCTTCTGTTATTAGTTGGGAATCAAACACATTTAGGAAAGTAAACGCCAAACGCTACAGCTTGAGTGTTCAAGTGTGCAACATCTGTATGGGAAAAAACGCTAGTGGGCCGCGGGTCCTCAGAGAACACTGTCACAAGGCGGTTATATATCTTTTTTTTGCCGCTCTGTTGCTCCCGCCTCACGGTATTTTTTATGCAGAAAAGCAAGGCTCTTATGCCGCCGTAATTGCATTAAATTGGAGCCGATAGGTAGGTACTTGTCTGAAGTGAGGAGGCCCAGAGATGCGGTTCATGTGCTAATTTGTTCGGAGCCTGTGTAGCGGCGGTGGAGGGCTGTCTAGACACGCCAGCGCCGTTGTTTTCAAGCCGCGGTGCGCCACAGGTGGGTTCTGCCACAGGTGGGAACTGCAGGCGGTACGTGGGGGGGTTCATTCTGGAAACAGACAAGTGGACAATAAGTGGAAGAAAATAATATACTGTAGGTCGTTGGAAATGGAAGCATTATGAATATTGTTCGGTAAATGTAGTGTAATTGGTTAGGGTTGTTATTATTTAATAAATGGTGTTGCTTTTTGTAGTCTGTCATACGTTTTACATTGTTATGTTTCCTAATGAGGTTTTGTTTGGTTTTGAATTTTTTGGGTTGCTCGCTAAACACACTGCGAGTGAAAGCAGTAGTGCTGACTTTTACTTTCCCTGCCCTTCCCTTTACTTACTGCCTTTGAATGTATTATTTATCTATTTTTTTTTTTACCATTTTGTGAATGAGGTGGTCCGTGAAAGGTCTTTGTGACAGTTAAGTGGTCCACCTACGGTCAAAGGTGGGGAACCACTGCTCTAGAGGTTAGGGTTTCTGACTCCAAGGTCTGAAAAGTTCTGGGCTCAGAACCTAGTGTCCTGTAGGCCTCCTTGAGTAAGGTGCCTAAGACCTGCTTATTAACCGCATGTCAAATCCCTAGTAATTTGCTTTGGATCAAAAGATCTGCTAAAATGACTTATACATAAAGAAATTACATTTTGGTGGATAATATTAATAATAATAATCTAGATGGTGGTACAATAATTTCAGTAGTGGTGTAAAACTAAAGTGTAATATGGATTACAGAGTTGATTAATATGGAAAATGCGCTGGCTTTCACAAAATCGCATCGCACATAGCATTTGCACCGCAATTTATTCCAGGTCTGATTCTATCCATCTATCTATTTGTGTTTTACTTTCGTATTGTTACATCATTGCATCGTGGTGTGTCACCATGGCAATATTAAGTTAGTTCACGTTGCGATAAACGAACAAACAAACAAAGGTTAAGACAATGATAAGCTCTGACAAAACAAATGAGTTTCCTCTCTCCCTCACTTACCCTCTGCTAGAAATTGCTTGTGGATTTTGCCGGGATTCATTTGTTTATTTACCCAGGGGACGCGGAGTCCTAGGTTAGCACGCGGTCGGGGTTAGATTGCAGTGCGAGGAAGGATTTATTTACGATGCACACACACACACACACACACACACACACACACACACACACCCACACAGGGAGAGAGAGGGCTATAGAGAGGCTGAACTAGAGAGAGAGACACACACACAAGGAGAGAGAGGGCTGTAGAGAGAAGTAGAGGCTGAAATTGAGAGAGAGAGAGAGAGAGAGAGAGAGAGAGAGAGAGAGAGAGAGAGAGAGAGAGAGAGAGAGAGAGAGAGAGAGAGAGAGAGAGAGAGAGAGAGAGAGAGAGAGAGAGAGAGAGAGAGAGAGAGGTACATACAGAAAGGGAAAAAAAGAGAAGGGAAGAGACACACACACACACACACACACACACACACCCACACACACCCACACGGAGGGAGGAAATGTACAACATCAAATCAACATCCTGCGAGGCCCTCATCTTTTATTCCCATCGCTCACCCGCTGCGTCCCTTTGTTGATTGGCGTCCGTCTAACTGTGTACCCGCTCCCTGCGGTCCTGTTCCTGGAGACACGGCCTCTTTTCTCCCTCCGTCCCCGCGGGAAAAAAAACAACAACAAACCCGTCTCTGGGGATCCTTCCAGATCCTTCCATCCAGAGCACTCGCCACAGACACACGGCTCAGCAGAGCACTCTGAACACTGTGTGTGTGTGTGTGTGTGTGTGTGTGTGTGTGTGTCTGTGTGTGTGTGTACACACTGTATATATTTAAACAGTGTGACGCACAGCAGGCTAACACATTATTTTGTTTCTCTCTCGCTCCTGTTTTGAAGTCTGTTCTTCTTTTTCTACAGTATCTGTCCGGCTGTTTGTGGGCTTGTTCCGTTTCAATAATGTAACTGTAGTCTGGGTCTGTGTGTTTGTGTGTGTGTGTGTGTGTGTGTGTGCCGGTAAGATTGTGTGTATGTGTGTGTGTATCTGTTATAGAGTGTGTGTGTGTGTGTACCCATTAGAGTTAGTGTGTGTGTGTGTGTGTGTGTGTGTGTGTGTGTGTGTGTGTGTGTGTGTGTGTGTGTGTGTGTGTGCGTGCGTGTGTCTGTGTGTGTACCGGTAAGATTGTGTAAGTGTGTTTGTGTGTATCTGTTATAGAGTGTGTGTGTGTGTACCCATTAGAGTTAGTGTGTGTGTACACGTTAGAGTGTGTAGGTGTGTGTGTAGGTGTGTGTGTGTGTGTGTGTGTGTGTGTGTACCAGTAAGAGCGTGTATGTGTGTATGTGTGTGTGTGTGTGTGTGTGTGTGTGTGTGTGTGTACCAGTAAGAGCGTGTATGTGTGTGTGTGTGTGTGTGTGTGTGTGTGTGGACCAGTAAGAGCGTGTGTGTGTGTGTGTGTGTGTGTGTGTGTGTGTGTGTGTGCTTGTGTTCTCATTCCCCTTGCCGTCCGTGTTACATGGAGGGGGGGCTGCAGCAGCGTCAGCCAAGGCGGGCCACACCACTTAATTACTGCTGGGAGTCGATACATGATGCGTGCAGCCGATCCATCAAGACACAGTTACACAGAGACACGAGCGCGGCTCACCAGATTGACAATCAGCCTCACTGCCAACGGGGCTGTATATCTAATCATTTGTCCCTCCTTCATTTTGATAAAATGTTTATTTTTCCATTGTAGTTTTTTTTTTGACTAGCATTCACTTCATTTGTTCTTTATTTAATTCATATCTGAAGACGACGTGCAGAAACATATGCAAACCAACTTTGACTGCCACACCGGCCTTTATTTAAATGTCTTTTGTCGTTGATGTATTTTTATCCGGCGTCATCATCAGTTTATTTGTGTTTGAAAAATAAGCAAAAAGGTGATAAGATACACCCGTAAAGCCATGATGGATAGTTCCTCGGCAAACCTAAGCATCCGGAGGTGGTTACCTTCATTAATAAAGTGGGTTTGTTTAGTCCTCCCCGCGTTCCTCTAACTAACAACACTGTGGATCATTCCCAATCGCCCCGCTTCAAACCCTCTCTCCTCAAAACAAAATACATCCTCGTTGAGACACAGCCTGTTTTATATTCGGCAGCCGTCTGTGTTGTCCTGAAAATCAGGGCGCGCGCGTAAAAAGAAACGGAAAAAAACGACAACACGATGTCATGTGATGACAGGGGGGGGGGGGGGGATGTAAAGACAGCGATCGTTTTTGGAGGGGGTTGGAGTACAGCTGAAGCCCAATGCCTCTCGCCCTCGTCCACACGAGTCACTTCCCTGGGAAGTGTGAGGGGGGGGGGTGTGGGGGGGGGGGGCAGGGGCAAGGCCCTGGCAGAGGACATAAATAATTCAGCCTCCGCATTAATAACAGCAGAGACTTCAGTTCACTCTCCAGGAGGCTCCTCTTTGTCCATTCATCCTCGCCATCTTAATTGTCTCTGTTCTGCGTGTTCCGCTCTCTCTTTTCCTTCTCTCCCTCTGCCTCTCGCTCCTTCCTACTCCTCTTTCTCTCCTTCTCCTCTTCTCTCCATCTCTCTTCATTTGATATTCTCTCTCTCTCTCTCTCTCTCTCTCTCTCTCTCTCTCTCTCTCTCTCTCTCTCTCTCTCTCTCTCTCATCTCTCTCTCTCTCTCCTCTCTCTCTCTCTCTCTCTCTCTCTCTCTCTCCAGCTCTCCCCTTCTTTTTATTTTCATAACACCTTGCCAGACGCTAATATAACGACTCCGGCAGCAGTGTGTTCACGGGTCTATTTGTTATTCCGTTTATTAGCAAATGTCACACGCAAAGCACTGTATCTCTCCCGTAGTAGTAGTAGTAGTAGTAGTAGAAGTAGTAGAAGTATTATATTATACTAAACAAATGCTAACTGTCATTTAAACAATGCTAAATTTGAATATATTTCACCATGTAACATTAAGAAATATGATATATATGCCTACCATGTCTGTATCAACGTATAACTTGATTACGCTTTAAGAGTGTATGTATGTATAGAAATATACATACATACATACATACATACATACATACATACATACATACATAAAGTACATACATACATACATACATACAGTACAGACATACTTTAATGATATTAAAGTATGTTAATAAAGGACATATTCATAAAGGACATATATTTATACATACATGCATAAGTACATTCATAAAGGGCATACATATAAAGTACATCCATGAAGTACATGCATACATGCATCCGTAAAAGGCCACAACTCAGAGAGCCTCTTCCCACGTGTGAAGCTTCAAAGAGCACGGCCCAAGCGCGGCGCGTTGGGATCTACCTCCCGCCTTTCTGCCTTGGTCTCCCCCTCACGCCCTCTCCTCCCGCCGCCTGTGTCCTCCAGGGACGAGGCCCTGCTGTCCACCTACTTCGAGACGGTGGACGACCTGCTGGCGTCGTTCGGCCCCGTGCGCGACTGCGCCAAGGACAACGGCGGCTGCAAGAAGAACTTCAAGTGCGTGTCCGACCGCAGGCTGGAGTCGTCCGGGTGCATGGTGAGTGTGCCGGGATTGCCGTCGACCGAAAAGGGGTTGTGTCGGGAGAGTGACCGTGTCGGGAGTGCCTTGGTTTTGATTTAAAGTGGCTGGAGGGACAATTTTTAGACTTGTTAATAGACCTCTCTCCTCTGCTGAGAATGTGTTGCATTCAGACGTCTGTGATTGAAAGGCGAGTTGAGTCCCCGGAACCCATGACCTTATGGGGTCAGAAATGAGCTGGGTCTAAGATTCAAGATTGACTCACACAAAAGTCAGGCACCCTGTCAACCAGAAAATATATTTTCAGAGAGTATTTCACTTACTGAAAGCTGACAGATGGCTATAAAGTTATTGCATCTTGAATCTTTCCTCCAGCACTTTTAATTGTTTGTTTGTTCTTTGTGATGTCACAAACGGATATATCTAGAAATGGCTTGTCGTGACAAAATAATCTATCCATGTCTGGATATGCATGGACCTGTCAAGGTTTCCGTTAATAACTCTTAGTCCAAGTGTGGCAGTCAGGTCATTGTCCTGATTCACAATGACATCCTTTCTGATAACCTCGAAAAAATGAAGTAAAAAAATAAATGTAAGGAACTTAATTGACAGTATGTTCTAGTTCACCTTCTAGTCGCCCACCCGCTTTGCATGTCTGGAGCGCGTCTGGAGTCTTTGTCGGCCCGCTTTGAATAAATCTCATGTAAAAGATTAGGTAGATGGATTAGGTGAATTCACGGTCATACATAGGGTCCCGTCTAAACATGTATATGGATGTGTTGACTAGCTGGAATGAATAGAGGTCATGACTTACCACCTGCGCGATCGGTGCCAGAGATTGTTATTGAGCTGTCAAGCAGGATCGTAGAAAAAGACAAAGCATGTCCATAAGTCTGGCGTCGACAACAATCACACCGTTGTTGAATTCTGGTATCGTCGCTGTTTGCCAATACCTGCCTTTATGACCCTTTGCTGAGTTTTAGTCGCATATATTTCGATTTTTAACCTTTTTGTCAGAGCACATTTTCAGACACAAATGGCTGCAAACACTCTTTGTTCAAGTGCTCTGTTTTTCCGGCGTTTCCCTTGTAAAACCACCGCAGTGCTTGCTTCGTTCTGGATCAGGCGTCACATTTAGCAGCCTGAGGCAGCTTTACGTCGGGCATATTTACAAGTGGAGGCTGATGGGAGCCGTCCATGCCAGACATTTGACAGGTGGGGGGTTTTGGAGGCGGGTCCTCACTCGTAAACCAATTAAATTGATGAGCCAGCTCGATCGCCGCGTGATGGATAACTGGATCATTAGGGGGTGGGCTGCTGCTGTAATCTCACTGGCCTTTGGCTGCTTGTCGCAGCCAATCAAAGACACACATTTGTTATGCTGCCGTTTTCCTGGCTTCTCCCTTCTGCCCTTGAGGATGTTAAGGTTAGTTGAAGTTCTCAGACCAACTTAAATCGGTTATTCTAAATCTGTGCTGGTCAGGGTTTTTGACCAGAGGCCCATTTATTCTTCAAAAATGTTGCTACATTTATTCACATGTATTCTTTGAGCATTTGCTCTCACTCGACCCTCCCTCTTTGCCAGTCAAGAGTCAAGACAACTCTTATATAGATATAATGTTTTGTTGTATTATGTGTTGAAAAAAAATACATACATAACATAAAAACATACCAAATAACATCCATCTAATCAAGGGAACGTTTGTCGTGCATGTTAAGCACCTTTAGCTCGCAAAAATAACCCAACAAAACAACCTGTTTTTTTTTTCCAATCACCTTTAATGAATGATTCTGTTATTCGGCTATTCAACACCTCTCAGAGCGAGTCCCACAGGTGTGATTTCATAATGCGTTACCATGACAACTGGCTGGATTCATAACCCGGGCCGCCCTCGACCGTGCATCAGACACACTAAATACTTGTTGTTGTTGTTGTTGTTGTGTGTTCGGTTGCCGCGGCAGGCCTCTCATAGAACCCATTCGGGCTGGGAAAATGGAAAACAGAGGCATCTCACTCTCTTCAGAATATGCCCTCAATCACTAATCAGGCATTTCAGTAGATGTGTTTTTTTTCCAAGGCGACTTACGGGCGAATACTAGATGCTTGTCACTCAGGAGCAGGCAGGGGATGAGGAGGCAAAGCTGCACAGACACAGACACGGGGAATCAAACCCAGAACCTTTTAGGTCGACCACTCCAAGCCCCTCCACGATGCTTCTGACAGTATAGAGAAAGATGAAATGAAGAAATACTTAATATCAGGTCAAGGGTGAGATGCAAATTGAGGCTTGCCTGTGCACATTTGGCATAATACATCATGAATAAAAACATAGAATTTAGCTTCCTTTAGTTTAATATCCATGGGACTTTGATATCAACAGGGTGCAAAATATATGCTATACGATAGGCTTTGACTATGGTGATGGTTTCCTTTATATCTCTGCGTTTCTAACAGGACGTATGAAGGATGCTGTAAGAGGATGAGAGCCCTGATAAAATGACCTGCTTTAGACTGTGTTTTTGTGTTGGGAAAGTAATCCTTTTAAGTGTCAGGGCCTTTGCACCCTGAGCTCTTAGTTCCATCAGAAGCTAAAAGCTACCTGCAGGTCGATGTGTCTGCCTTATGTGTTATTTTATCAGGAGATACTGTAGATAAGATAAGATTAGATTTGTTGGCTTGCATGTAAAGACTTAACCATATTTCTCGAACCGTTACTAGTCAGGGCTGGGTAAGACCGCTGATGTCCATCACAGTCACAAATTAGCATTTTCTATTTCCACTACCAGGACCACTGATTTATGTCTATTTTTAAGAAAGGCATTAATCAATGTCACTTAGTCTGTCAAAATTAGCTAAATATAATTTTTTTTATGAGAAATTGCTAATATCATTATACAAATGATTGAAACATGATGGATGATGGATTACAACTGAATCTATTTCTGTTCAATTTAATGAAAAAATATAGATACGGATACTCTTTACATAGCATATAAACCAAATAGATAAATCACGGCACTGCAGATTACAATTACTACTAAGCCTTGTCCATAAATTGTAAATCAATTCAAAACATGCCCTTTTGGTCGCTGAAAACCTGACAATAATATTGATGTGAGAAGAAAAACTCAATTTGTTTAAAGGTTAACTATGGCCCAGTCTGGGAGCTATTTTCTCCTCTCCACAGTTTAAAAAGTAATTTCAGACGTGCACTTCCAAAGAACCAGGCGTTTATAATCAACCACTGGTGTCATTAAAGTCCCTATGCAAATTAACTGAATATCTATGCATACCAATTATCCATACCCTACTACCACAACTAGTCTGCTCATAACCACTGTGGACACATGCTAATCTTTAAGAAATGTATTTTGAATCCTTACCTCGTAAATTGTTAAATGTGATTTGTTCCTTAATTTTATTCAGTAAGCCTGGCCCAGGCATCCCAAGATGGTGGAATCTGCAATTACATGGAGAGCCATGTGTTGTGTTGGTGTCAAACAAAACCATCGCCTTCACAAGATGGAAGGCTAGCCTGGGAAGGATTCAAGCCAGAGTTGTGTTTGTTTCTTTCCAAGAAGAAGAAGGATTCATTATCTCGAGGACAACATGTCTGCCAGCATCCAAAACAATAAACTTAGCCAATATTGCTAAAAAAAAACCTGTGAGCATGCATGTACATGCACGCCATCAGGGGAATTGGGACATCTCCCAATGGTCTTACTTTGGGAAGATTTTGGACCATTCCAGGCAGTTTGTTAACTTACTTGGGGACTGATTTGGCCTAAAATCAGCGCTGGCACCATTCATAGACATAGTGCTCCACACTCAGACCTGTGGACCTGCTGTTTAGTATAGTTACTTGCGTGTGGCTTTAACAACACACCACTGCAGCTGATGCCTTGAGTTCACATGAGGTGGGCAACAAACCAGTTGGAGTACTAGTATACAAAGGAAGCTGGTGGATATTCTGATTTCGTTTTTTTCATCTTTTCTTTATAAAGAATGTTAAAAGTTGTAGTTGGTTTCCAACCTCAACCTCCTAGAGTTCTAGGAGGTTTCTCATACTGTGTCATGGCTTTGATGTTTTGCTCCCTTCCACAAGGCACTGGGTTTGATTCCCAATGACGCTTACCTGCATCCCTCTAGCTTCTCATCAAAAAAGATTCTCTGAGCTAAATTCCCTGTAATCCACTTTGTAAAAACTTTGGCTAAATAACTATTTTAGTACTGTCTTCCTAATGTGTACAAAAGCAGTGAAGAAACAGAGCAAGTTATGTTTGGGACCGTTGACATCACTCGTTGAGCAATCTGTGTGTTTGTGTTTCTTTCTTCTGAGTTAGGCGCGAGTTTAGGTTGTCATCACTGAGGGGTGCTTGGTCCAAGTCTGAGGATTGAGTCGTTTCACGCTTAATATATTCTATAGTCATTGCTCTCCCAGTCTGTGTGGTCTGTCTATGGCTCAGAGGAGGGGGAGGTGTTCCTGTCATGGATTATAAATCCCGGCCCGGCACACGGCGTCGGTCACAGTGCTTCGACATTGGAACATTTATCATGGTACGAAATGGAGGAACACTGCACTATTTCACTTTTGTTTTAACCTATATGTTGCAATATAAAACAAGAGTGACTTTTATTTAACGTCCTGTGTCTTGTCTGTGGTGTCGATCCCGAATGGGATCCCGGTTCATCTCCGAAAGGTTGTTTGATTTTACGGCTCTGGCATTGTAAATGTGACACAACAGAATGCAATGTGCGATGATTTTCTATTTTGTACCCCTCTGGAAGCTTTCATTTTTGGCTCTTGCAGCCACGCTTTTTACAGCCCACTTGGAAATGGCTGTTGATGTTTTTAAGATAGCACTAAAGTCGAGGAGGATTCTGCAAAAATAGAATTAGTTACTGTAATGACAATGACATGTTTTTTTGTTTATAAAGTTGAAGTAGAAATATATGCTTGTATTAATAGCAAATTGCTTTCAGAAACAGACATCTTGCTCCAGAATTCTTTATTTCCGATACTTAGTTACTTGCAGTGAACTGCTGTTTTGTGGTTTTCTTCCAAAACTGGCTGTGGATTGTGGAAAATACATGAAATATAAATGGGGACACTTAAATAACAGTCTGTGTCCTACTAACTTATGTCCTGTCTAGGGGCATCCACTATGGTCCCGCCAGATGTGTGAGCAGATGCAAAATTAGTCACTCTCTCACACACACACACACACACACACACACACACAAATGCCAAATCAGGCACATGAATATTAAACAGGAATTCCTAACACCCTTCCTGCTAACATTGAATTTTACATTTTGAAAGCAGTACAGTAAAAACATGACTAAATGCTAGAGTAAACTCTCTTGTTTCCCCGATTCTGAATCAGATGCTATAAAACAAGCATAACAGAACCATGTTTGATTTTCCCAAAATAAGCATCAAGTGTAAAATACAAATTGAGAAACAAAAGACAGGGCAACCGTGATATATTCCACTAGTGTGCCCTGCTAGATTTGATCCTCTTTCTAAGTCAAACCATTCCCAACTTGAAACTCATGTCTTACCTTGTAATACAAAGTAGTAGTAATAGTAGCAGTAGTAGCAATAGTAGTAGTAGTTGTTTTTTGTAAACATTATTTTGGGTGGGTCATATTCATCCATTTATTTATTCATATTTGAAAAGACACATGCAAGATGTTTTATGATTCCTTTTTTGTTCAACGTCCTTTGACAAACGGTTCTTTGAGCAGGCGCAGAGAATCAACATGCCCCATGTAGGGCAGAAGACATTCTCATATTTTTTTAGGTGTCCCCAATATTGCTTTTTAAAAAAAAAAAAAATTCTTGTAGAGAGATGAAATGGAAGGTGTTTATTGGCGGTCTTCCTCACTTCTCCGGGTCGCTGGAGGTGTATATCTGTGTGTTATTAGACACGCAACACATTGCACCTCCCCGCTCATCACCCTCTTTATAAAAAAACCCTTGAATCAAGCAGCGTAATTATATGCTTGCTGAATCCAATATGCTAGACTGCTCAGAGGTATGTTTTTCTGGGTTTTGGGTTTTTTGTTGTTGTTTTTTTGTCCAGTTGTGCGGCCATATTCCCAAGCTTTTTATCAAATGTTTTTCTCTTGAACACTTGATGTAGCCCCCCCAATGATTTACCACCCAATTTGCCAAACTATTTTGAAAGTTTGAGGAGTAAGTGCAAAACGACAAACTGGATAACAGGATTGCCAGGCTTAAGTTAAAATGCACGGTTGAATGGGAGCAAAGTCCGCAGGAAATTGCGGAGACATGTCACTGTATTGGACTCTAAGCAATTTCACGTCGCTGCATAATCTCGCATGTTGCAGTGTGCAAAACTGTATGAAGCTTATGGGAGTGAACTGTGCAGATACACACACAAACAGACTGAAACACACCCACACACTATGGCATATTATGCATCAAAAAAGCTGTACTTCATGTTTGTAGGTTTCATTTTGTGATAGAGCTCTATATTCGCAAGCATTTTCCAGAAAGTATGTTCAAGGATTGTCTTAGGGTACAGTTTTGGAAGTTTTTTTTATGCTAGTGTCATTTTCGAAGAATGGCCCGATATTTCACATGTAGACGCCTGCCTGAGCACTCAAACCTTTCTGACAAGTTTTGACATGTAGTTCTTTATTAAACTGTGTTTTGAGATGGAGAGGAAGTGAGAGTGGTCCACCAACTTTGGAACCAATTGGTTTCCTCGAGATGGCTACAAACGATGCAATTGGTTGGATAGATCCATCAATCACAACTTTAAGACAAGCTCAGCAAAACCCTTTTTCAACCGACGATGCAATATTTGAAATAAAGCTATAATCTTTAATCAACATTTATAAACCTACATTTCCACTCAACGGATAATTTTGAGAAATAACATTGCATTTACAAAACTGTTTTTACGATTCATTTTAAATACGTCTATCTGACCCTGGAGTAAAAAGGTTTTTCAGCAACAGCAAAGGCAACCCCAACCCTACTTGAGAGGATTCCTTGCTGAATGTAATATGGCACATTTATCTACGCAAAGCAATCAGATATCAGAAGCTCACTAGCGTAATTGATTGATCCTCCTGCAATTACCATCAATCTGTTTACTAAAAGGAAATCGAGTATTAAGATTCACACTCGCAGATATATATTTTTGTTGCCTAACAACGTATCATAACTGATGAGGAACAGTTATTCTCATGGCACATTATTTTAGCCCTCCCTAGTATCTGTCTTTTTAATTGAAACACTCCAGGAATGAGCAGCTGGTGGTGATATTGGAAGCGTGTCATTAATCCACTGTCCTCACATTCGGGACGTAACCGAAATTATCTCTGATGCAGGCTTGGCAAAGACGTATTGTTGACTGCAGGTGTGATCACTGATATTTTTGTTGTTTCCTGTCAAACTGTGAGGTGTGTTTGCAAATTTCCTAAATAGATCTACCCTCCCTCTCCTTTTTTCACATGGTCCATCTGTTGCGTGATAAAGAACATTTTTAGAAATAGGTTATAAGTTCTTAGCAGGGGAGACACATTTCTAACTCACACTCCCCCTTCTCTGCATGGATTTAAAACTGGAAACATGTGGGGGGGGGGGGGGATAGAAAGGTGTTTCCATCCAACACATCAACACAGTTTGCCACACACCCTCTTAGCGTAATCCTTCCTTGGTATTTTCTGTATGGCGGCATGTCTCTGCGGAGCTGGTGTTCTGGGGAGATGAACATCACGACTCTCTCCACACTCCTCCCCTGCTCCGCACTGCTCCACTCCTCTCATTACCATAACGCTTTAATGCCTTATGGTTTTCTGGCAAATTAATTTTAATACTCCTCTCCCTCCATTACTCTGCTCACTGATGGTTAAATGTAGGATCAAGCATGTCGTTAAATGAACCACTGGGTGCCACTTTGCACTCTCTGCAACCAACTAACGACCTAGCTCGCTAACTAGCTTTCTGACTAACTAAGTTGCTAGCTAGCTAATACATCTCTCTCTCTCTCTCTCTCTCTCTCTCTCTCTCTCTCTCTCTCTCTCTCTCTCTCTCTCTCTCTCTCTCTCTCTCTCTCTCTCTCTCTCTCTCTCTCTCTCTCTCTCTCTCTCTCTCTCTCTCTCTCTCTAGCAGTATGACTGACAAGCTAGCTAACTAACTACCTCTGTCCTTCTATCCCTGAGGCTATTATGGGAGGAATCCATTGTATGTTTAAAGGAAATATGATAATATAATGCTAACAGCTTTAACTTCTACCCTACAGAACATAAGGGTTTTATGTATTCAGTGATAAAGCACAGGCAATCAAGTGTTTCCTTAGTCAGAGGCCTTGAACTCAAATTAAATGGAATTACATTTTAGGGGGAGGGTTGGTTGGTGGGTGGGCGGCATTATATTGCAACCTTGAATCCCAACTAAGATCCCTGTGCAAGGCAAGATATCCTGGAATAGAGATTGGATTGCTGTTTCAATTTTCTCCCCCCCCCCCTCCCCCTCCGCCCCCTTCTTATAGTTGAATGAATTCAGATGCACTAGACTAGGGCATGAGACCATGATCATATCTGCATCCCTGCGGGAGGAGATAGAGGGAGAGAGGGGCGATAGATTAAGATGAAGTGTCTCCAGTTACTCACCTAGTCTGTTTCCACCCAACAACGTGCTGTTTGTGTGCTCCTCACTCTCAGTAATGTAGTGGCACAAAGTGTGTGTGTGTGTGTGTGTGTGTGTGTGTGTGTGTGTGTGTGTGTGTGTGTGTGTGTGCGTGCGTGTGCCTGTGTGTGCCAGATACCTGCCTGGGAGTCTGTGAGCATATGTGCTTGTGTGTGAGTGCCATAAATGCATTTTTCTTAGTGTGGCCATATTGATGTCTGTGTGTGTGTGCTGTATATGCATGCCTGTGTGTGTGCGTGTGTATGTGTGTTTGGTTGTGCGCCCGTGCATATGCTGTATGCATGCCTGTTTTGTGTGTGTATGTGTGTGCGCCTCTTCATGTGCTGTACATGCATACGTGTGTGTGTGTGTGTGTGTGTGTGTGTGTGTGTGCCTGTGCATTGGCTGTACACGCATGCCTGTGTGTCACTGTAGGGATGGAAATGTGAGTGCTTCTATAAGTCACACTGGCACTGCCCTTGAACACATTAAAAGTTAGCTTGTTCGTGCCTAAGCACTCAAAGGAACCTGAGTGGAACTTTGGGTTCCTGGCTGGGGACAATGTAATTCCTCCTGTGTGTTTTTGCGCATGCAGCAATAGAGCCGCACTCCCTAATTCATAACCCCTTTCAGACGCAGCCATGCCACAGAGCGTGTGCCCCCGAAACAAGATTAGACTGTCAAACTGGTTTCCCCCCACGATATTAGATGTAGCATTTTTTCATCCATAGAATTCAAGGCCAGACGTTTTCTAAGAGAGTCCTCATTCAACTTTCCCCTTTGTTTTTTTTTTGTGTCAGGGTTTCTGGGTTACATTTCAGAAAAGCATTCGCTACTCAAGAGAGTTTTCTCAGCGCACTCATTTATATTTCAAGTGCACGTTCAGTGGCATCGCCCTACATTTTAATTGTTAATCCCTTCACACAAAGTGAAGTCGACCCATACCGTCCTGCCCGATGACAGACGCACGTGTCCATTGTTAAATGAATTCACACCGGCACCTTATAAAGCGAGCACGTCTGAGTATCCTTGTAGTGGCGTGACAAATCGAAAAGAAGAGAGAAAGACTGCCATACGGCAAGCGGGACCTAACCCCTGTGCGAATTTTGGCAACAAACAATTAAAAAACTCATTATATGAAATAGAGTTATGTATGTAAGTGGATGGTAGCACTGTGTGGGCGTGGGACAATGCTGCACAACAACCTTAGTTTTATTGTGACGGTTTATAGGGGGATATGGAAAGTGAACTAGTACATTTTATTTGTATTTACAAAAGTAAAATTTGTAAATGGGGGTGTGTGTGTGTCACACACCCCCACACACACACACACACACACACACCCACACCCACCCCCACGCATTACCCAAACTGCACAGCCGGGGCCGAACATGGGATTTCACAGATGAACTGTGCTTTCGATCAGAGCGGCCATCTGTTCGCCTGGTAGCATGTCATCTTGTGTAGAAACAGTATGCCTGGGGCCTCCCAGCTATCTCGATAACAGAGCTAATCCGATCTGGAGTAGTCCACACGCACGGTACTGTAACTATGAAATCATCTCTTTTACATTCTCCGAGGAGATTACGTGGTGTTATGATATCCCCCCGCTACTCTGGTGTCTGATCTTCACTCACTCTGACTGGGGGAAACTGAGTTAGCGTGAATTGAGTTAGCCCCAGAGCTAAGAACACGAGTGCAAACATCCTTGTTTGCAAGCGGCTGTTCTGTACTCTCTCAGTACATTAAGACTTTTTTTCATTTAATTAGATTAAAAGTGATTGTGGACTCTCTTTTTTTTTGTTTTTTTGTACATGTCGATTATGTCTGTGGAAGACATTTTCCTGTTTGTTTATTGTGCGTGTGTGAGTGTCTTTATCTCCGTCTGAATACTAATCCACTTATGCATTTTATCGCACAATCTCTGCTTGGGTAAATCCAATGTGTATCTTCCGTCCGTGCTTATCTGCTATGTAAAGCATTAATCAACTCGTTAAACAAACTGGATATCCGAAGATCTGGAAGAAACTTGAAGTGTTGTTTCATTTTTTACTTGTCTATGTCTATTTAATGTGGATACATGGGGATTTTTGTCACTGGGAATGGCGCCATTGTATTGGCAAGAAATTGGCACGGATAAAGTACACAACAGAACCAACCAAATCCCTTGCATGAGTCAATCAGCTATTGACTCAGCTGAAACTAAGAAAGATCAGAAAACTAAAATTAGGATCTTAAGAAATTTGACTTTTGTGTTGAAGAAAAAGCCCTGACACTGAAATTAAAAATGTGGTCAAATTAAAGATAATACTGAATACGATTAGAGAAAGTGGACTGTTTCACAGAATTACAATTTCCCTTTAGCATTGACGTTTTGCAAAACAAAACATGATTATACTTTACAATCAAATCTTTTGGTGGACAAATAAAACACCTCCTTTTATATTCCAACCACTTTGTTATCATCTTACTTTGCAGTGGGGCAGGTGAGCGACTGATGACTCGATAGCGTAAAAATAAATCACAATCAAATCAAATCCCTCCTCAAAGGCTTCACCCTTTTAACCCTTCTCTCTCCCCGAGCTCCTCTTTAGTCACTGAAAGCGGATGGACAGCCGACCCTACCCTCCGCTCACCTTTTCCCATCTATCTTTGTCTCCTTTCCCCCCCCCTGTCGCCCACGAAACTCCTTCCCTACACCCTTCCCATCCATCATTCCCGTCCCGTGTCACCTCTATTCACCTCCGTCCCTCTCCGTCCCCCTGTCCACCCCCTGTCCACAGTGTCCCGAGGGGTTGAGGCCGATGAAGGATGGCTCGGGTTGCTATGACTACTCGCGGGGCACCGACTGCACCGACGGCTTCAACGGGGGCTGTGAACAGCTGTGTCTCCAGCAGCTGGTGCCACTGGCGGAGGACCCCAGCTCCAGCAACGTGCTCATGTTCTGCGGGTGAGTCCGGAATCACGGTCGGCTCGGAGAAAAACGGAACATGGCAACCCGGAGGGGGGTGGGTTAAGGTCGTGCTAGCTCAGGGAAATGGGGAAACAGCAATCTAGGGTTAGCGTCAGGGTTACACTAATCTCGGATCCAGCAGTTCCATTATGCTATAGCAGAATAATTCTGAAATTCTGGGGGGAGACGGCACAGAGCTTGTGCCTGAAGGCAAAAACTGAAATGGGTGGAGTCATGCCATGTTTCCTGTTTTGTTGCGTCAATATTCTACCGAAGAGAGAATCACTTTGCGAGATGGAGAAGAGGATTAGGTTTTAGGTTGTCTTCTCACATGCTACGGGAACATGTTGCCCGTGTTTGCGGAGTCAGTGTTCTCCGTTTGCCAATCACGCGCTTACACTCTGCCCCCAGTAACGGAATTTTTTTACGACCAACTGTACACGTTTACGGGTTTCGAGTCCGTAAAGGATATTAAGGGAGTTGGGAAGTTTGTTTTATATTAAATCAAGTAATAGGGGTGATGATGAGGTGATATTTTACTGTATTTTCTAAGAGAATAAGCATTTCAATATATATCAAGAAGAAGAAAAATCTATAAAAAACAATTAACAGCATGGTGGCGCACACAGAACTGGGTATTAGTTACTCTGAACATATTGCTCTTCTTTTTAAGTGCTTCTTCTTCTGATCCCTTCCTTTTCCCAACAGGTTTGTTGTCAGGTTTTTTTTTTTTATTATTTTCTTTCCAATTTGAGTTTGTGGGGTCAGGGGATGTGGACCAATCCTATCTGATAGTGCCCCTGTGATGTCCCCAGAGACAGTAATTGTGATGAAAGGCTGTAAAAATGAGGTTAAGGAAAACGTTTTCTGGGCAACCCCTCACAACCCTCACAATTAGATTTTCCCGCCTTCTTTTCCCCAGACCAAATTGAGATTGAAAAAGTTACAATTAGGTTTGAACTGTAGGGTGCCGACTGCACTATGAAAAGTCACGCAGCACAGGTTTAGCTTGAAGGAAACCCCCCATATATTACAGTTCTTATTTGTCTGATTATATTTAAAATGATCAAGGGAAATTTGCCGCAGAACATGTTTATATATCGTGTTGCCTCTTGGCTCTATAAAAAGGCGTTGAATTTGTGATTGTAAGTCATTCAACAAAACGGGGTTGGCAAGGCTTACTTTGAACATATGTTTTATACAACAACCAATATTCCTGGTGTGAAGTTATTTCCTCAGAAAATTAAGAAACAATTATCGGTACAAACTTTTCCTTGTATATAGTTAAAGTCTCATACATTCTTGTCCATAAAATATTTTCAGAATCTATAATGAACAAATCTAATAATCAAATATTTAATCATGAAACAATTGGGGACGTTTGGGGGAACAAACCTACGATGACAAACTACATACCACCCATAAAACGACTTCAGAAATACTGTTACGCCAACGCAGCCCAACTGTTTATGCTTGTGGCAGAATGTCAGCCCAGCCTCTCCTGGGAAAAGACAATCTATGTGTGATTAAATCACAAACAGACACCAGCTGACTGCCGTGAGCAATCATGCCCCGGGTTTGTCCCAGGTGAAGAAACGTGTGGCGGAATCAAGCTGCACTTTTCAGTCCATCAGTGCATAGATTTCAGCACACTACACTTACTGCTCTCCGTATGGAAACAGTATCCTCAAATGTACACTTGATGTAGTGTATTGTCGAAGACCGCAGCCTCTAAGGATAGAGGCTTAATAAACCCAAGTCTGGGTTTATTATGCAGATTTAGCACAGCTTTGGGTATTAGAAGGAGCAGGTGGATGATAATTCTGTCCTGCTTGTCTTGCGTGGTGGTGGCTTTCAGGATTTCCTGGAGAAATGGCTGATTAGATATTTCAGATACATCAGCCACTTGTCAACTTTATTTGTAAAACCCTTAATCACAGTCACAGTCGCAAAGGGCTTAAAGTAAATATACAGTAAAGTAAATATCAGTTATTTCAGAGCATAATAACAAGTATCCTTGTGTCTCGTAAAAATCTCATTTGGCGCAGTGAATTTTAGACTAGAATTTTAGTGAATTTTTAGACATTTGACCAAATTAATGAGATGCAGTCCACAAATATGATTATTATTATGCAAACATCAAAACACCAGTAACATATATGGGCTTGGAAATAGTTTCAGGCGAACATGTAGGATAACATATATCATGACATAATATCTAACCCACAACAATTGAATTCCAGTATACATGAAGTCTTGTCTCAAAGGCTGTCAGTATTTTTAGGGGGTCTTTTTAACTCCTTGTTCTGCAGCGGTTCTGTTGAGGGTGATTTAAACGCAAGGGTTTTCTAGCTGATCAGCTGAGCATAGTTAGCATAAGTGTCCCCTAAGCACTGCTTAAGGCTTTATATCTTATTCTGGGTGTGAGTTTGAGAAATGTATAAAATATATAATTGCATATTTTCACAATTTCATTCTGTTTATAATATTTGAATTTAGAAGTGTTAAAAGATTATAGATTATTTTAAATGGGGATTGTGTGTTGAATTGTAATTGTAGGGACCTATCTGTTAATCGTTTACATTTGTAAATCATAAGCATATACACAGAGTACATATTTAAAGGAAGACCCTATGAAATACAACTCAGTGTATACATTTACATGATGGTCTCCACATGTATTTATGTATTCTTTTATCAGTTTAATGCCCGCTGTCAACAGGGCAACACAACACTGAAATCCATTCAATTGGGCAAATTCTTCCATCTCAGGTCTCTGGACTGTAATGTAAAGGCCCTGGCGAATCTCTGCATGATATCTCAGCTGGCCAGATCATTGCGTGAATCTTAAATCCTAGTTAGTGATATAAAAATAAAGATAATGCATTCTGGGTAAAAAATGAAAAGCACATTCTGTTCTCCTGTTGGGATTTAGTTCCAAGTTAGAAATGATGGCTGCACATGGAATGTGACCAGACAGGGGGTGAAGTTAGTTTCATATTCAATATTTACTAGATATTTTGCTGCTCAATGTCCCCTATCACCTATCTGCTGAGTGGAGATGGGGGGTCTCCGTGTGCATTACTTTATGGGAGCAATTCCACTTTATCTGTTTTCTATCCATTTCCACCGTGGCAGTAGGCTATGCATCTCATGCATAGTATGGGTGGGAGAATGTATGCCTGGGAGAATCTATCATGTATGGCTATGGGACATGGTTTTAATTATTCAGCACATTGTATGTCTACACAGTGCCCAGATTGCTGTGTTTGACGTGTGTGTGTGTGTGTGTGTGTGTGTGTGTTTGTTTTGTGTGCATGCAGGGTTTGAATAGATTAGCCGTAAGGATGTTTGAGCTCCAGGCCCAAAGGTTCTGGGTTTGAACCCCAATGTCAGCAGATGTTAGGCATCCTTGAGCAAGACGCCCTAGCCCCTACCTGCTTGTCGATTAATGAATGCATTTATTGTTGTGTTAGTCTTGCGAACTAAGAACTAAATAGTAAATATGCAGTTCATGTAATGAATATGAATTGTGCTTCCTCAACCGATTCATGCAAATGTTCAGTCTTTTTGTCTTTATTATAATATTAATCATGACACATTTGATTGATATAGCGATTATCCAAGCCCTCAAAGACATGGGACGTGGAGAGAGTAAAACACAGTCAAAACAAACAAACCTGCCAAAACATCCCTCAGAAAGTCACATGTGGCCTCCCCCGTCTTGACACATTTGATCGTTTTCTGCTCCCGTGTCCAAATTTGTACATTTTAACCTCGGGGTGCGTTGTGCGCGGCGTCACCTTGACAGCTCCGCCGTGTCCTCCTCAGGTGTGTGCAGGAGTACAAGCTGGCGACAGACGGCCGCTCTTGCCTCCTGCAGGCTGACAACTGTGACGGCTCCAAGTGTGTGAGACAGGACGTCCGCTTCAACAACACGCTGTTTGGCGAGATGCTGCACGGCTACAACAACAAGAGCCAGGAAGTCAACTTGGGCCAGATATTCCAAATGACCTTCAGGTAATCAGAGGACAAGTGTGTGTGTGTGTGTGTGTGTGTGGGTGCGTGTGGGTGGGGGAGGGGGTTGGGTGTGTGCCGGTGTGTGTGTGTGCGTGCGTGCGTGCGTGCGGAAGAATGACCAAATGCTAATCAGCGTGAGTGCATACTAGCGTTGGCATGCTCACGCACACACGAGTACGTGCTCTCATACACAATGTCCACACGCGCACACATACATGCAAACGCACACACACGTGCGCGCACACGCACACACCCAGTCGTAACCAGGTGCTACGCTTTGATGGCACGTGTGATTATCTCTGTGCATGGAGAGTAGCGACACAGAGAGATACCCCGACTGAGATGGTCTGACACGTTGCTATCTGAACGATCGCTTGACCTCTGTAGCATGGCAGCACAGTGCTTGACTCTGTACAGAGCAACAGATACACACGTGACCACACACAGAATACCAATCCACATGTATGCAATGAAATATAATTACTACAACTACTAATACTACTTTTATAACTAATACTAAACATTTTTGGGATATAATAGCATATATTTAATGTATTATGTACATCACACAGAGCCAGACAACACTAATATGAAATGGTAAAGAAGAAAATGAAGTCGAATATACCCAAAAAGGAAGCAAAATGTCAGTCTGCCCCGGTCTCAAATGATTAGGCTGAGCCTGAACTTCATGATCCTCAATGTGCCCTTGGGCCAGACCTGGGACGCACGGGGGGGCAACAGGGGTCTTAAGGAGCAAACTGTGGTCAGTGATGAGGTTACAGACGCTCATTTAATGCATGGCTGGCTTCTGGAGAAAGAGGACGTGTGGCTTTTGGAGCATCGCCAAAGATGTGTACTTGACGTGGTTGTAAACAAAGTCAAATGCGGGCTCTTTTTGCATGTATTATTGTGAGCACGATGTTGTTGGTGCTATTCATCACTTGTTTTGGATCTGAATGGACACAGAGGATTAGAAGGCATAGTTATGTATGCATTTTTGGATGCGCTGCCCTGAACACTTGTGTGGATAGCATAGCACAGTGTAGCATGAGCAAATTGTCCTCTTTGAAATAAATACATGTGTGGACGTATGCGTGTATCTGTCTTCATAGCTACATCTGCTACATCAAGTCGTAGTGCAAGCTCAAGTGTTTTATTTTCTGATGCACAGAACAACTCAGACTGGCCACTGAAATTTTTATGACAAGTCACTGGCACTTTTTGACATAATATTCGACAAAAAAACAACCAGATGCCAGATAAAAATGAAAAAACATATAGGGCATATAGATAAATATATGCTAGAAATCAATAGGTATAATATAACTGACGAAATACCAAAACATTGAATTATATACAAATTAAAATTGTATTAAAATTTATATCATATATAATATATCTCTTGAAACAAATTAGGTTGCAAATTAATCAGCGTCAGTGCTCCATGCTTAGCATCTGTCAACGCACAGATCAGGACTGAGATGATGAAGACGATGATGAAGAAGTTTCATGGGCAACAACAAACCAGTTGCACCAAAACGATATATATATATATGATTTATTTTCCAACTATCAACAAGATTCCGTCAGCACTATTCAGAATAAACTGGAGCTTATGCATATCCCTGCTGGGTTTTTCTGTAAAACGGGAATGAAGTAGCACAGGCTGAAGGAGATTAAGGCATGGGCGAGCATCTGGGCGTCAGGGGAACGATAGAGCCAGGCTGAGCTCTGAGATGTTTTATTAAATAGTCAAATTAAATCTTCCAAAGTCGTGAAAACGCATGGGGGGGGGGTCAAGCAAGGCGCCCGTATTAGTGAGTCAGATGTTGAGGTAGATTAATCTAAGCAATTAAACAAGGACAAAAAAATTTAATAGTATAACCCAACAAGGTTGAAAACTTGGGTGTTTTTTTTTCTTGCTGTTCCATGGTAAAGAATACCATTCCACCCAAGCCGTTATCTCCCCCATGCAGGTGATGTGGTTTTGCCTTAGCTGGCGCTCTGGGCTGTTTGTTATGTACAGCCTGGTGTCATCAGCATAACACCCAAATGGCAGCCCCGGTTGCACTGATGATAACACCGGGGATACACATTTTATCCACAGAGTCTTACCCCTCGGAGCGAATACAGATCAGTGCGGCGCAGGTAGGGGATAGTGTTGCTCAAGTATTCTTAGGGATAGGGCTGAGGACATTGGGGAGATATCAGGACCCAGAACGTTTCTACGAGTCAACACCCCTGGTCACAAAACAGGGTGACCGAGCACAGATGTTTTATTTATCATAGATGCTTCCTGCACAATCGGATTTGAGGAACGATGTCCTTTTCATGAACCAGAATAGGACAGAAAACGTACAGTCATTTCACTTTAGAATCGTTCGGCAACATGGAGGTCCACCATGTTTTAAAGTGTAAGTGCACCCCCTGTTTAAGCTCAAATTAGAACACTTGAACACTCAAATTAGAACACACTGAGATGTTTGGTTACGACCCAGGCCAACTTTGTGATACTTTTTAAAGCTAATACTGCCGTTTTTTTTTTTCTGCGCTTTGCAATGAGCGATGTGGTACATTAAATATACACCGGGCGCGTTATACGTGACGTACGTGTTCCGAAAAGTTGAAGCCTCTCTCAGACGCGGCCGTCGACATCAACTACTGCCCAGACGGAGCGCCACTCATCCTCACAGATCTCGCCATCCGTCTCCTTGGTCTTGATGTGGAATGCCTCGGGAAAGGCCCTTCAACGTCAGGAAAGAACACGAGAAACTGGACAGAGTAGAACGTTGGCAGGGACTAGCAAAAACACAGGGTTATACACCCTTTTTCTCCAAATGATGATGATGAAAATGAAAATGAAAATGAAAATGGCATATCCATCATCTACAACATGTTACCATATTAAAAGAAAGATTTGGGGTTTAGTTTACTTTGAAACATTATGTAAACACTATGTTGATACAGGTTTTTGCCTGTGTTGCTAAGCCGTTGAGAGGAACTGTACCATTACATTGTTTTCATTTGTCAAGTGTGTTCTTTCTTCATAATATAAGTGTTCATGTATTTTCCACTGACTACAGCTGATTAGTAGTTCCTTATCTAAATCCTCTCAAAAGCGTACAAAGCCATTACTTTGTTTGATATACACTTGACTGTCGATCAAATTAAAAACATTTAGTGTCACGCTGGGTGGGAATTTTTAATTTCCAGCAATGAGAGCATATTCTAATACTCAAGTATATCTCTCCACTCCACGGCTCATATCTCAGCTGCTGTTTTTATTACACTGCGTCTCAGTGGGAGCGTCACAGGAACTAACTGTCCTCAGAGAGAGAGAGAGAGAGAGAGAGAGAGAGAGAGAGAGAGAGAGAGAGAGAGAGAGAGAGAGAGACGAACAAGACTGTGTGTGAGAGAGTGGGGCAGGAGAGAGACCCAGGGCGAGTTAAAGAGAGGGAGAAAGAGGGAGGGAGGGAAATAGAAGAGTGGATGGATGGTGAGATGGAAGAGAGAGAGAGAGAGAGAGAGAGAGAGAGATGCACATGACTCTGTGGAACTGCAGCACGGAGGCTCTGCAGCAAGCCTTCACCGAAGGTGCTTATCTGGCCATATGTCAGCTCGCAGGAGAACTGTGTGCATCAGAGCACGTGCATTAGAGGGCCTGCATGAGCGTGCGTACATGGGAGAAAAAAAAAAAGAGAAGAGGAAGACAGATGTAGAAGAGAGGGTGATGAAAGCTGATGTGTGTGCTTGTGTGTGTGTGTGCATTGAAAGCTGATGTGTGTGCATGTGTGTGTGCATTCAAGTGTGTCAGTGTGTGTGTGTTTCTGAGTATGTGCATGCATTAGTGGGTGTATGTTTGAGTATCAAAGTGTGAGAGAGAGAGAGTGTGTGTGTGTGTGTGCGTGCATGTGAGAGTGTGTGAGAGATAATGTGTGGGTGCGTGCCCGCAACTGTGTGTGTGTGTGTGTGTGTGTTCGTTCGCCAGTATGTGTTCCCGCATATGCCACCATTAATAATGATAAACGCTGCCTACACTGTGGATGCTGTGGTTATCAAAGAGCAATAACGAGAGAGTCTGTCGGGGATCTATTGCCTCTGCCTTCCTCTAGCTCAGTCTCCCTGCGCTCTCGCACATCCATCCATCCATGCGTCAACGTGTATCCCTGAACCCACACACACTTAAACATGCCTGAAAAGGCATTTAAAAAACGTTTGAGTCGAGGCGTTCGTCTCTCAGTCGTTCCGTTCAGTCGCTCTGTCTCAGATCTTGAGCACAATGGGAGTTCCCCCCCCCCCCCCCCCCCCCCCCCCCGGTCCCCAGTGTCTCAGCATTGACACGTAGGCAGACATGATTTATTGGTGGTGTTCAAAAATGAAACAGCAGTGCGCTTATATATTTTTAGTAAAGACTATCTGCTTTATTCTTTTTGGTTTAAAAGAAGCAGATTTGACAGTGAGTGAATTGTATCCCGTGGACGATAGTATTAAACGCAAAATAAAGTGTATGGGCTGTGATTTGTTTTTTGGTTTAATGGTATCTTGTTGTGTTGTTTGAGATATTGTTTGCTTTCAGCAATCAGTTCTCCATCTCGCCTGCTTATCGCTACTCCGTTTTTCCTTTTATCCAATTTCACAACACAAGTGCTTGTGTCCTGTTACTATCAAAGGTATCATAACTTCTGAGAGTGGAAAGCATTTTCTACAATACAATACAACAATTTATTTTGTCCATTGCCACACATACACG
>NC_140288.1:2113045-2145963 GCF_964030765.1 Micromesistius poutassou | reverse complement strand
AGCCACTCACTACGAAGGCCCATTAGTCTCAATAATGGCAAACGCACAAAACAACACCAACAAGCACACGGCATGTCTCCGGCACAAACAAAAACAAATAACCTGGTTTGTGCTTCAAAATAACACCACACAAATGTATATGGCATGTTCATTTCCTTATTCCAAATGTTTAGGAAGAAATGCTGGATATAAAAGGGGCGAATGTTATATTCATGTTGAGACTAAGTTGAATGCATACAATTGATGGTGCAAAACTGTGAAAGACCGTTGTGGTCACCTCGCGTATTTGGGATGTGCGAAGAAAAACGAGGTTATTTACTTCAAACCCATGGTCCAAAAAGGAATAAACAAAATAAATCAACTGGTTCCAAAAATACTAATTAATGTTTCAAAAAGAAAAACTGTTATTAATTTAGCAGCTTAGCATAGCCCGGCATAAACTAAACTAAAATAATTCTAACAGAGATCTAACTGGTGGCCTCACATCAAACCACCTCTTACCTTCCTCTCCCCCCAACACAAATTGGTCTCTGGTGGACCAATCTAGGCCAGTTAGGCCATTTCATTTACCAAGGGAGGACATTCAATGGCCAAGGCTGCATGCGGCACCTCTATCGCCCCCTACTGCCACGGAAGTACACATAACCCAATACACTGGTCCTCTGGCTGCCAGTGAGAAGGGTTTAACTTTCTCACAAAAACCAATATCCTTAGTGGTCATATGTGCACAAACACACAGACATGTGCACACACATTAACTGTAAGGTTGGCCACCAGTGGCCGTAGCAAAAGGATGATGGTTCGAAACGCTCACACTCAAGGATAGCGTTCATTTACAGATGGTCCGTGAACTCATTTGAGTGGGTGACATTGTAACTCCAGATATCGGAAATCTTAATGCTGGGTACACACTTCTTTCTTTTTCTCCAGATTCTCCTGTAGTGTAGGGTGGGTTCGGTTTTTTTACTGATCGTTGCTTCACCAATTATAAAACACAAATTTGAGTATATTTGAGTGCATTTGAGTACACAGACAATGGAATGTCAATTCCACTGCCTGCATGTCCATTCCATATTGACGCCGTCTCCATGACCACTACCACTATCTTCTCATTTTTTGTTTACAATTTTCCGAAAAAAAAAACTACTGCAGAAGCTAGCATAGCTAGTTCCTCCTGACCGTCGTCCACCATGTTGGTTTACACTAATGTCACGCTTTGATCGCGAGGAATTGGCTAAATCGGAACCGGGTTGTTGTTGAATGGAATTGGTTAGTGTGATATGTGCTGTGTTGGCAAAATCCACACACTAAATGACCAAAACTGGCAATGTATCTTCATCTATCTTAAAGGGACAATATTCAATATTGTATTGTGAGTATACACTTACAAAAAATCTAGTCTAGTTAGTCTAGTTACAAAATATTCTCTATTTACTTTTAAACAGTGCCCCGCACCATTAAATGAGTAATTTGTAAGTGTGTCAAGCTTACACTTTATCTTAAACACACACATTCACAGTGCTGTGGACACAGGGAGCGGTGGCAACACATATAAGCCATCCTAATGCGTCTTCAGAATGCTAATACAGTACATACCTACTTATCTAGGAAGCAAATCTGGCAACCCAAGGTCACTCACCCAGGAAGTTCTTTCTTAACCAAATAACCATCTTTATATCTGGGTGTGTGTGTGTGTGTGTGTGTGTGTGTGTGGGAGGCTCGTGAGACCCTCCTGATCTTGCGAGTTCACATTTCAAACTAATAGCTGCCCACTAATCGTGAAATAAAACTCCCTCCTACTGCCCAATTGGTCCGTCCACTTGGTTTCAATGAGTGCGAGGCAAGACGGAGTGGTCCATTGAGGAACTGAAAATGGAACTTTGCCAGGCGTGTTGTGCTATCTCTCTATACTCTAAAAGACCAGCAAGATAAGAACAGAAAAAGATCTGTTATTTTTTTTGGGTCATTACAATTGATCATTTCAGCCTGGGAACGTAACTTGCCAAAGTGTTCCAGCGGGCCGACAAGGAAAGTGTGCAGGTGTGAAGGTGCCTACATTGAGGGACGCACAAAGACATTTATATTTAGATTTAATACATATGTAATGCGATTTATATTCAAATCAAAGAGCACTCACGGATTGTACTTTTAATAATCAAATGCATATATTCGCCGTCACATTTGTATTGCAAAGGCGGCAGCTGGCGTTAAGTAGCAGGAGTCTGACCGTCAGACTCAAAATCAAGATGCACTGAGTAGCTTGAGTTGTCCTTTTTGCAATCTACGTCTTCCTTCATGCTGTCTATTGGCGCCTAGTTTGTCATTGTTCCACAATTGAATCAGGGTGTTTGATGCCAATGGGGGGCTCATCAGAGGGATGCCGGTAGACAGTATAGATCAGGCCAAAGCCTTAAGGTAGAGTGGTGGAGTGTGGAGGCTGTTAAAAGGTTTTTGTGCGCCCTCTTATAGTGCTGTCTGTCTCTGTCTCCGACGGAGCCACAGAGACACACTTAGCGAACTTGACAAGGAACTGGATGAAAAAAATCAAGAAAGTGAAGTTAGGTTATTTCCCAAAAGCCTCTCTATTTCCCATCCGCTGTCACTTCTCTGGATGGGAGTTAGGTCAGGTGCATTTCGTGATTGCCACAACAGTGTGTGTGTGTGTGTGTGTGTTTCTCTCTATGCATCTATGTGCGCCTGAGTGTATTTGTGCATGTGTGTGTTCGGGCCTGTGTGTCTTGTGTGTGAGCAATGCTGAGTCAGGATGCTCCGAGACCCCCCGTGCTAAATCACAATGCACCACAGAGCCGCACCAAACAGACCTAATGTCACCTCACGTCAGGGAGGAGCACTGAGCCCACCGCTTGACTACCTGCTGTCTGGCTGCAAAGGGTGGATCAGGGGAGAGGAGACCCAGGGCGAGAGAGAGAGAGAGAGAGAGAGAGAGAGAGAGAGAGAGAGAGAGAGAGAGAGAGAGAGAGAGAGAGAGAGAGAGAGAGAGAGAGAGAGAGAGAGAGAGAGAGAGAGAGAGAGAGAGAGAGAGAGAGAAAATATCAAATGGAGAGAGAGAGAGAGAGAGAATATCAAATGAAGAGTGATATAAAGAGAGAGATGGAGAGAAGAGGAGAAGGAGAGCAAGAGGAGTAGGAAGGAGAGATCTAGCGTGACAAAGAAGGGAAAAGGACACTGAAATCTCAAATATAAAATGGCTGAATCAAAACAGTTGAACAAAAGTGCGAGTTTAGAAATTGTTCAAATAACAGAATGAGCGGTGACCTCGCCCAAAGAGAGCACACCAAAAAAACGCAGAGGCTTCAGCGGATGATGGAAAATCTAGCTCATGTCACAGTTTTCAGCCTTGACTATCTTTGTCCGTGTGTGTGTGTGTGTATGTGTCTATCTTTGTGTGTAAGTCTGCGCGCTCGCATGTATGTGTGTGTGGGTGTGTGTGTGTGTGTTTGTTTGAGGATTAACCTTTCTGGGCTGCATAGTGGGCACAGGTGACCCATCTTTTGACAAGTGTCTTCACCCCTACGGCAGGGGTCCCTAACCCTGCGCTACTGTTGGGACAGACACCCAAGTACAAAGCCCGTGTAAGGGCCCCTCCGTGCTACTGGGACATAATTGAAGTCATGCTTTACTTCTTCACTTTAATTCGAGTTGTCAATGACTATTGTGGTTGCCAGGTGTGCTGGTGAACGCTGGTGAAGTATGTAAGTGAATACATTTTTTTCATTCAAGGAATGAATCGGAAGCGCCACCATAATCAAAGCGAGGTGCTAAATATAAACTCTAATAAACACACCGCTTCAGCGCAATTAACTTCCCACATCCGTCAGATGATTACATTAAATTAAAAGCCAAAGCACAGTGCACCGTCTGCACATGCCATCACAACAGAGGTTTAGAGATTGAATAGTATCTGGCAGGAGCCACCCTCTTCATTTAATCACATATTCCCCCGCTTGCTTTTAACTACAAAGTTACCGCACTGCAAACCCTCGCATTTGATGATGGATTGGAGAGGTGTGATGAAAACCCAGGAGAGGCTATAGTCCATTGTATACAAGTTGTACTTTAAGTCTAGCCAACAGTCAAATGGACCTAAATTAAACAGCGATTCCAGTTCGATTTCAACGTCAGTTTACCACGTCGGTTTTGGGGTCTATTTATCCTTTAAATGCATAATGGATTGATCACCGAGTCCATTGGGATGTTCTGGGAATAATGTATGGGCAGTCTATTTTCCCCCCTGTTTCAGCGAGGTTAAGGATCCCCCAGAGCCACTGTGGATAAATGCCTGTGTGTTTGTAATTAACTTAACCGGTGTTGAGCTCCCCTGATAAAAAATACACGCCGGTTTCACGAGAAGCCTCTAAATTGAAAAGACTGGAAACAGGCGAAAAAGGAGCGCCATAAATCGCGCGCACCATAAATAAGGTACTCTCAGCCTGCTGTGCCTTACAGCGGCAACACACCGGGGGCGGATACTCAAGCCTAGTAGTCGGTTTGGGTCCGAGACTCCCGCCCACAAGGTCCCGAGATCGAATCCCCGACACACGCAGTCTATACCTGCGCTGTAGGCGTCTTTCAGCAAGATGCCCAAACGCGTACCTACTCGGTAATTATGTTTCAAAAAGAAAACTCACTGTAAATGAAAATTGCTTTGGATTAAAGCCTTTTTTTTTATGATGAATTACAATGATATCCATCCAAACTGTTGGCTTCACCTGCCCTCTCACTGTTGCTGAAGGCGGCTGGATGTCTGCCTCAGGCCAATCTCAAGCAGATATGTTTGATTTATTATGAATTACAGTGATGAACGGCGGAGTGGATGGGCGCCGTAATTCGTATGGCTTTTCTAACCTCCAGCTTCAATATTTCAACATGACATCCTCATTTTGAAACATCACTTCCTCCCTTTACGTCTGTTCTCTCCCTCTAATATATGTAGGCTTATCTACAAAAGTGTTAATAATTGTTAATAATTCAGGATTGGGACTTGGAAGGCCAAGCTTGATAAATGCTTTTACCATCCACCTAGCTATACATTTATCATAGCTATGTATTTATTTGTACATAAATATACATTTTTCCAACCGATACCCAGTACTTTCTCCCCCATTACAGCCTGGAAGGATTACTGCCGTGGAAAGGAATGACTGTACAATTAATTAAGAACCCACTTTTGAGATACATTTCCCCCGCTTTGTATTCAGGCCGCGCCGTCGCTTTGCCATTTTCCTCCAATTACATCATATCACATTCAGACATGGCATCGGAGATGACGGCAGAGCATTAAAAGTGGCAAGTGCACATGTCAGTCGTAACACTACAATGATATCAATTGGAAGGAAAATAGCCGTCGGCTGTCTGGCTTACGATAACAGAAAGGACAGTCGGGTTCCGGGGGGGTTGGTATGAGCACTGCATAGACTCCCGGCACACATGCAGATGTGTGTCAGCCTGTCTGACGTCAGGCCTGCACCTCGCTAGGAAAGAGGCGGGAATGTATCAGACATGGGGCATGGGGGTCTAGGGAATTTTCCGTGTAGCCGTGTAGCAGTAGAACGCGACAATATATGGTTTTATAACGTTACGGTAATCTTTTGCATTCTGCTTTGCATTTGTCCTCGCCCTTCCCCCTTTAGTCATATTTTTTCAAGTCGCGTTACTAGTTGCCGACACTACAGAGTGTGCTACAGAGACCGAGTTGTACTCACAGAATACGCCCTTGAATGAAAACTGCTGTTGAGGAATTTAACGTTGCTTCTGTTCAAGAGAGTCAAGACTCACTTGTTCAGAGTTCACGTGGAATCTGTATAGCCTCCACCCTCACCCCTCTTACACGCTTATTGTATGTTGTACGTCTTGGCACTAAAAAATACTACTCGGCATTGTGTACGTCATATCCTAGCTATCTTTGTTCTATACGGGGAGTGGGTTAACCTAGCAATTGTAAGGGCTTGGCACTTGTTTCTATGAACATCCTTACTGTACCGACAGCGATATATTATTTCTCTTTCTTCTGACAAAGGTACTTATTGTCGCTTTGGATAAAAGCATCTGCTAAATGCCATACATCATAGAATAAACACAATATAGTCTTAAATCGACCTACCTTAAATCTATATACAGGCAGTAAATTGTATGTAACATATAGCATTGAGATGGTGTTTGTCTCTTTGTTGAAAGGGTCCGGGTTCACTCCCATTATGGATCCTTAAGCAAGGTGACCGGCCCTTACCTGCTCCTTAATGACCCATCTGAGGTGTTTGGTTTAACGACAACCTGGTGTTATCTTCAAACAGGGAATAGTCTTGGTCTTTTAAGGTCTTATGCGTACCATATGCGTTCCAACCTGACAGTTAGATCTTCTTGGTGTCTAATTTTTCATTATCCCCATGGGCTCAATCGGTTCAGGCTGTCGGTAGTGACATATTCTCCAACCTTTTCCGCTGCCATAACAAGGGCACTGTTCACTGTATCCTTTTAATTGGCCTCAGCGTGGCCTATAAATCAAAGGGGAACCATAATGTAACATGAATAATAGATCCGTTGACTGGACCTCCTCTTCGGACCAAGTTGTTTCTTGTTTATTTTTTCAAGGTGTGCGGTTTACATTTTTCCCGCTTTGCGAACTATGACTCAACTCTCATTCAACTATTAACGCCTGATGGTGGATTACTCGTAGCTTGATAACGCCAGACAAATTTCAAACTGCAATTAGTCTGGAACCTCGTTAATTTTCCTGGCGCAGACCAAAATGCCTCTGAACCCAATTGGACAGGCCTGCAACCAATCATAGCAATGAAACCGGCTGACGCAGCCCTGAGCGGGGCCAGTTGGTCGATTCAACTTTTGCCAAATCCTGTCAGAAGTACCGCAAAGCGATCTTTCCTCTCAACAAAAGCTTTAAGGGCAGTTGTTTGTTCTTCTTTTAGTGAAAATATACCGTCCGGTTCTTTTAACGCTGCCTCGATAGTGAAATCGTCAGACCGCTCTACATCAGAGGCTGCCATCTTTTGTTGTTGTTGAGAAGGTCTCCACGACGCTCCTCTACATCGTTGTCGTACGTCGTCGGTCTATCTCGTACCGGGCAGAGTTCTGTTTGCATGGGAGGGGAGCCAGACCTAATCTGCAGAGCAAACAAAAGATTGCGGGATTCATCTTGTTCCCAGTCTAGATTACTTAATTAGTTTCTAATTAGATAATTGCGGCTGCTGGACTTTCCAGGCTTGATACAAGCTGAAATCTGTGTACGATTTATGAGTCTGCTAACAGCCCATAATAGTACCATTTATTTTTGTATCATAGCTGCTTGTGATTGGAATCAATGCTTGATTGGCCGTTATTAAAGCGACGAAACAACAGGAGTGGGGGTCTGGAGGAAAGTTTCTGTTGACAGTTACATGAGACAAAAACAAGGGTGCAAACTAGAGCACAAGACGGATGGACAAGTCGATGGCTTTATGCTTCAATAATCGATTCAAATTTTCCGTCCACAATCTCTGCAATTCACGCTAACAACTCTTTTTTTTAAATCCACTCCAAAAGGCGAATCCTGTTCATTGACAGGTCCAGGTCATTTGCCGCTAATCAATGACGTGGCATGAGAAGTTGCCATCTGGGCCGTCAGATTGTCAATCGGAAGCAGACCGCCACTGCAATAAAAATCATAATGAAAGATTGTTGACCGTAAACAGATCTGATTGGTTTTCCTCGTCTAAAACGTCTCAGTTTCTCTCGCCACTGTGCTCCACTACCTCCTTAATCCTTCATGCAAGAGTCTTGTTTCCCCTTTTCACCGAGGTGATGAAGTGGAGTGGTTTCTTCAAACGACACTCTCGGGCGTGTGTGTGTGTGTGTGTGTGTGTGTGTGTGTGTGTGTGTGTGTGTGTGTGTGTGTGTGTGTGTGTGTGTGTGTGTGTGTGTGTGTGTGTGTGTGTGTGTGTGTGTAGGAGGTAAGGGAGGGAGGAGCAACACTGTTCCTTTTCAATAATTATAATGACTTAAGTTGACAGGCTCCCCTTTCTTCCAGCATTAGTTTAAACTGCAGATATTACTCTTGCTGTTAAAGTGCATTTCATGCAACTTGGATCAACCTCCAGCTGCAGCATGGGGTAATGGCCCCTTGGCAGTTGGGGGTGGCTTTTCATAACTCCAACTTGCATCAAAAAGCAGCTGAAAAGAGACACAGTGGTATACAGGCTTGAATATAAAGCCTGCATATATGAGCCCATACTACTTTTGTAATATCGAAATTACATTCTATTAATGTACCATTAAAATAGATGTGGGTCATTTTGATCATTTTGTGAGGCTAATTTGGTGTGTATACCCAAGTTACCGTCTTCAAAAGAAGAAAGTAAGGATATTACCCTGACACAACCACACAATCATGATCAAATGTATTGTTATGGATGTTTGTACACTGCGGAACCAATTACCTTAAATAATAATTCCATATTGCAGTATTTTACCATATAATGTGTCCATTTCTAACCTATTAATTGTTTAAATATTACATTACTCCAAGCACTTTCTGAAGAGAATATATCATAGCAGGCATGATTAGCTCTGAAAATCTGCTGATTGGAAGAAGGGCCAAAAGCCTGGTGCTCCCGTTGACCTATCAGCTTGCCATTTTCAAACATTTACCGGAGTGTATAATCCAGACAGCCCAGTACTGCTGATGTTGGCTGGCTGGCTCTGGGAAGCTTGCATACAGTGGGAACAGGCACACACACGCACACACACACACACACACACACACACACACACACACACACACACACACACACACAAAATGTTGCCTTTTGTTCAGCTGTTCCTACTCAAGTACGGGGTAATTATTCTGTTCATGGTGAAATCAGGATGCCATGACAACTGAAGGCTTAACAAAAGCCCATAATATATGTTGAATTACTTCCTTGGGTTTTTTTTTAAATTTCTGTCTCTTTCTATCAAGAGAAGGGAACTCATGTACACACACACACACACACACACAGAATTAACGATTTGTATGATGTCTTTTTCCCCAAACTGTGATGTATGGGGTTGGACAGTGCAACATCCACATGCAACGTAATCCTCGCCCACGCGCCTGTTGTTACATGACAACCTCCTGACTGGTTACTTAGATCAGAGAGAGAGAGAGAGAGAGAGAGAGAGAGAGAGAGAGAGAGAGAGAGAGAGAGAGAGAGCTGCACAGGACTCTCTGTGGAAGATGCAAATTCTCTCTGACAATGATCTGTAATGCACATGAAAAATGCATGGTATAGTATAAGGGTGAGTGTGTGTGTGTGTGTCTATGTCTGTCTGGGTGACATTAAGAAGCCACTTTGTGCTTATTTTGTTATGTTGTGTAAGCTGTATTGGTCTAACTCATTTTAGAAAAGCCCAAATATAAAGTGTCGTTGCCATTACCAAGACCAATAGGTGTTGCATGGCAGAAGCAATGGCTGACTGAGTTCTGTGGTCGGGAGTGGGTTATACTGAAACCTGTTGGCTAAGCCCGGAGAACACACATTTCAAACTAACTGAACTGCATTTACCCAAGTCTGGGCGGAAGAGCATCTGTTAGCATTCCACTGGTCGACCCAATAATACAATATATAAAAACTCTGGCAACATGAAACAGTAAAACGGTACCACTGTCTCGGTAACACCACACGTTAACTGGGGAATGTTTGTTTACGCTTGTGTTCTGGAAAGTTCAGTAGACTTAACAGAATCTGCGATGCAAAAACCCTGTCTTTTCTTCCTCGGAGCAATCCAGCCGTGATTCCCGTGCTCTGTATGCCGACAACACACCAAGGATGAAACGGCGTGGAAAACACCATGGCACGAGCTGACCCCTATTTTTCCGGGTTCCAACTCTCTTTTTTGTTGTGTCTTTGTGCCCTAAACCCTTAGTTATGCTCCCTCACAACACAATCAGGCACATGGAGAAGTTGATCCTTCGTATCTTTTGATCTCTGATCTCATTCGTCGAGAGATGGTGATCAGAGAGACCCCATACTGGGAGGCCCCTGAGGCGTGTGGGAGGGAGGGAGGGGCGGGGGGGGGGGGGGGATGGGGGGAGGACTGGGGGATTAAGTGTTTTATTTCAGGAACTTGGTGGACTCGTGAGCCACACAGCGGATCCAGACATCGGTTTACATAACGCAGTGGGATGATGAGATAAGCACACACGGAGAGAAAAGAAAGCTCCACACCTACACAGGTGCATAGCGCCGCGCGCTGCGAGGCGGGGGGGGAGCAAGGACACAGGTGCACCGCCGCAAGACGAGCTGGCAGATGTACACGCACAGCGGGGGGGCAACCGCGTTCCTCCACGTCCACCGGAGGAGGAGACTGTGGCGGTAGCCGTTAGCGGCCGAGCGACGACGAGGGGGAGAGGGAGCCGCGTGGAACGGGCGACAGCTGAGGCGCGGCGCAGGCGTCATTAAAGGACGCCGACTAGACCCCGCGGTTAGACCGCAAACCGTTCATTAGATTCAACGGTAATACTTTGTGCTCCCCGACTCCCATAACTAATATTGCAGCGTGCGGTGTGTTATTAAAAAAAGTTTTGATATTTGAATGTTGAACGAGTACTTCGGATCGGAGTCAGGAGTGTAACCGACACGCACAGCCGACTTGATACCGCAACATTTGAATACAATTAACCGTTTTGTTGACTAATAAGATTCAGGCTATCATGGGGAAACAAGTCGCATACTAAGTCTCTGTGTGTGTGTGTGTGTGTGTGCGCGCGAGAGCTCACTTTATTATGCTAATGTCGCTCTCTGCTCACTCTCACACACACACACACGACGCTGAGCTCTCTCGGAAGCCCGAGGTGTCAGCGACGAGACACTTTGTGCGTGAACGTCGGGTTGCCGGAGGTGTGACTGTAGCATCGAGAGAAACTATTTTAAAGCTTGTTGTGTATCTGTACACAAAACCAAAAAAAAAAAAGCTTTGTCACAGAAGAAACTTATCCCGGGAAACTTGCTGTGATTCCGTTTTTTGGTGTGAGGTGTAAACGGGGGTGAAAACGGATGTTATTTTTCTTTTGGGGGGGTGGGGATGGTTATTTGTAGTCACGCAGTGTTTTGTCACAAGTAACTGATTCTTTGTTGCTCTGCTCTTTGAAGCATCACACCTTGCTGGATCGAGGCGTTGATGTCACGTTCTTCACTTCCGGCTCAGCTTCCTGTTTTGGTATGGGCGGCTTTGTAGGGGAGAAAGTGAAGAAAGTCTAACTTCTAAAACTGACGCGCCGGCTTAGCAACTCATAATCCCGGGATGGGGATGCTTCAAATATGGGTTCAAGGGTACGTGTGTAGAGCGGTTGATTTTTCATTGCTGCACCCTCGCTAGTTTAACAATTACTACCAACGCAAAAATAAATGATAAAGACTGGAGTGGCAGAACGGTTTATCTTTCAATAGTCAATTTATTTTTTGTTCAATTTGAATAGACTTTTGGCATTGGACTTTGTAAAGGGGCAGGCAAGAGCAGGATTTGCTGGGCTTGTTAATGACAAAACTGAATTGACTGGTTGAAAAACCTAATGAAGATAATGTATTTTCAAAGTTTAAAGTCTTTCTGTCGTTTTGTGTCTGCGTGTAAGTGTGTGCGTGCGTGTGTGCGTGCACTTGTACGTGGGTGTGTACGTGCGTGTGTGTTAGGCGTTCTTCCATGGGGTGTGTTAAGGTCGGGACCTCAGTATGTCCTTTTGCACAGATAAAGAGTGGCCTCTATTGGTGAAGACGGTTACTGCATCCTCTTTCTCAAACCCGGCCTACCCTTTTATATTCAGCATGATCGAGGGGAATACATGAATATTTGAATATAATTCTATAATCTGTTATGACAGTACCCCTTTGAGTGTCTAAATTGAACACAACTTTATGAAATGTGCCATCTACTTTCAAAATCAAGGAAGTCATGCTGTTTCTCGACACAACCAAAGTACAAAGACACTTATTCATGCACGGGGACCAGAACCAACATCCATATGAGCTGACAGACAGATTGAAAGAACAAGTCCTCATTATTATTGTTAGTATTATTATTAGAAACATTATTATCATCACCAAAACCGTTATGCTCCGGGAATATTTTGGTTTATTTGAGAATATTGTTGGATAAGGGCATTGATGTCCACACAAGGGAAAGAAACAATGTAATGCTGATGTCATTCAGTTTAGTTGTTTTTGGGTCAATACTTGAGGAGCAGAGTGGTGTGTGTGTGTGTGTGTAGCTAGAGGAGAGCTCAGTGGTTCTACTAGTAGAAACAAACACATTAAGACATCACTTGTGTCCTTCTGAGTCAATAGGCCTTGATATTAACTTTGCTGAACCTCCGCTGATACACATTGATACGGTGACCATGCCCGGGCAATACACCTACTTTGAGATTTCCGGAATCTGGAAACATTTAAATTTAAATTTAATACAATTGGTTTTCAGGTTTTCAGACGGTGGTTTTCAGACTTGATGGTTTTCAGACTCTGAAAACCTGTGAGATAGTGTGTGTGTGTGTGTGTGTGTGATGAACAGAGGGAGAGAGAGAGAGAGAGAGAGAGATCCAGGTGCAGTTACTGTTCAAACAGGTCCCCGTCCCCCCATCCCCCCCGTCCCCTCCGCCGCCGTTGAGGAACCTCAGCATGTGTTTGCATCTGCACTGCCGGCGGTTGCCCCCCACTCCCTTTGCTCCACCACGTTGATTTTCAGATTTCATTTAACCACAGTCCCCCAAGCCCCCCCCCCCCCCCCCATCCCTATCTTTTTAATGAACACACAGGGGTACTGAATGAAACATCAGTAAACACACACACGGCTGTTCAGAGGCCAGACACCGTCGTCCTGGGGTGATGAGAGGAATACGTGATGCTGCGGTGGGGTGGGGGGGGGGGGGGGTGGGGGTCTGTCAGGAGGGCAGGAGGGGGAGGGGGGGGTGCATGTGTTCGGGGGGACCGGTGTGCCCCCCCCCCCCCCCCAGCACGTTGGAACAAAACCCCGCCGATCCCGGGAGGAGTGACATAATGGGGTACGTGGATGACTGGAAGCGAAGCAGCAAATCGAAATGGGATTGACAAGGAGAGAAGGGGGGAGGGAGGGAGGGAGAGGGAGGGAGGAGGGGGTTGAACTCAGTCGAACCTCAGTGGTTTCATCGGAGCAGTCGTGAGTCGTAAAGGTTTTCGGGAAAAAAAACCCGGACACATGGGGTTCCGGAGAAGAAAGTGCGGCAGGGCCTTTGTCAAAATAAACATCACTTCGCTGGAGCGAGGGCGCACAGCCAATTGAAAACAACCACTCTGCGAAAGGAACGCAGGAAGGAGCTGACTTTTAGGATGTCACAGAGAATTCCCCCCCTCCCCCCCAACCCCCCCAATCTTTTGTCAAAAAGGAGACCGAAATGTTCACCACACACTTGGTGAGATCCAAACTTAAGTAGGTTTTTCTACTGAGAAAATGTGATTCAGGGGTTTCAATAGCCTTTAAAGTTTCCTTTCACTTGTGCACTTTACTTTATGTATCCCGGCTACCAGCATGATACCCCTGTGCATTGTCGGTTTTATACAGAGCCGGTAGCTACACTCGATGTGGATACCGATTGACTAAAATACGCTGCTGTAAATCTCCTGAATATAAAGATCTGAATGCAGGGGCATACATTGGATCAAATTTATTTTTTTCCATTAATCGGATCAATTACTTTACCCACCTTATTCACCCGACGTTCCTTCCTTTCATTCTTATTTTCAAATGCAATAATAAACATATTACTCTCCATCTGAAACCTTTAATGGCAGAGGGTGTGATATGATCCGCCGTCGTCTTCCCGTTCGACACGTGCATGCGACCCAAACAGGCCAGGTCCTCCTGTGAGCGAGCCACGCGATGATAAAGAATAACTACCCAGTGCCTTCATTAGCATTCTTCAAGCGGCCTTTTACTTGTGGCTGGCCTTCACGACGTCTTATAAAGAGAGATAAGTTACGGACGGCATTCCAACTGCTTAATTACCGTTTTTAGGGCCATTACAGTAAACACGTCCTGCACTTATCACGTTTTAACCTTCACACGCAGGAAGTCCCGGCCGCGGTTTTCACGAGCGAACTTCGTAAAGGCAATTTCCTTTCTCTCTTTCTTTTCTTTCTTTCTCTCTGTTTTTTTTTTCCCCCCCCCCCCCTAAGCCGGGATAAGCCTTGAAAAACAAATCAAGGACGTAAACAAAGTAAATTATAAAAGGAAGTAGCTCCGAGCGTTAGTGGGTGGGTTGTCAAGGACGAAGTTGCGTCCATGTATGGGTTTGGGAAGTCCATTACGAACGCCCTGTGTTGGCCAAAGCAAAGCCTGCGCGGGTGCAAAGCCGGCTGATTTAATTTGGCAATCAATACGTTTTCTGCTATGGGCAGTGGTAATCTTTTTTACTGCACCTCCACCCCTCCTCACCTCTCTCTCTCCCTCTCTATCGCACTCTCTCTCTCTCTCGCACTCGCACTCTCCCTCTCTCTCTCATCCCTTCATCCCCCCATGTCCTTGATTCAGTCCATCCATCCCTCCACTGTAACAGTACGGCCGAAATAGCCTCTAATGCCTTCTGTGGTGAGGACGATAAGGGCGAGAGAGAGAGAGTAGGGCAGAGAGAAAGAAGGAGAGAGATAGGCTCAGAGAGAGAGAGTAAGAGAGGGAAGGGCAGAGAGAGAGAGAGAGAAAGAGTTGGAGACAGAGAGAGGGAAATAAAGAGAGAGAGAGAGAAAGGGAGGGAGATGAGTAGAGAGAGAGAGAGACAGAGAAGGGCACAGAGGAGAGCGAGAGTGAGAAAGGGAGATTAGAGGAAAAGGTGAGAGGAGAGAGTCAGAAGGAGAGAGAGAAAGGGAGATTACAGGAAGCGGCGAGGAGATGGAGGATGAAGAATTGATATGGGGAGAGTAGTCACCTCTGCTCTGTTTATGTGGCACAAGGTCTGTGCTCACAGAGACTCCCATAAAAGACGATTATGGGAAATATATTTGCTGGGCTCTCCACTGGGCTCCCTGAATGCACCGGCACCGCAGGCGGCGACGTGAAATGAAGCCCATTACGGAATCACACCTTGGGGTTAAAATATGATGCAATTAAGAGCGCAATGTGGTATTCAAATTGGCCGTTTACAGTGCTAGCACTCTGAAAGAGTATGTTAAAATGCATGCACTTGAGCACACAGAGCGACTGCAAAAGGAATAAGATTAGTAAAACAGTTATGCTAAAAGAATGCCTCTGAACTCAACAGAAACTCATTTAAGTCCACTATGTGAGTCTCTCAGTTTGACTATTTTAATCTCCTGGGTGCTCCAGTGCTTTCCACTTTTTCTGTTTGTCTCCTCTCCGTCTCTCTCTCTCTCTCTGTCTCTCTCTGTCTCTCCATCGCCCTTTTTATTCCTTGCTCTGTTGCAACCGCTAATCTTTCTCCAACAGAAAGAGAAGAAAATAAAGCGAGGGAGACAAAGATTCCAGGGGGCTTGGACTTATCTCCACTGGCAGTAGTTCTTCATGTCCCACATCGGGGGGGACACTACTGGTTCTTTTAAAGTGTGGCCAAGCATCAGACACACACAGGCACACACAGCCATGCACACACATCGTGCATACACACACACACACACACACACACACACACACACACACACATGCATTGCACACACACACACACACACACACACACACACACACACACACACACACACACATACACACGCCATGCACACACACACACACACACACACACGCACACACACACATGCATGCACACACACATATCACACACACACAGGCACGCAGAAACGTCGTGCATACACACACACACACACACACACACACACACACACACACACACATGCACACACATGCACACACAGACATTCATACACTTCACGCACACACAAATACACAGGCATACACACACGTCATGCTCGCACAAATACACACACGCATGAACATACACATCACACACACACACACTAACTACACACTAATATATATATATAATACACACTAACATATACAACCACAGGCACGCACATACACACAACCGCACACTCACAGGCACGCGTTACGCAACTGCGACCCAAACTTTGTGTCCTGAGGGGAACCGAGATTCAGTGAATTATCGTGACAATTACGTTTGTGGAACGTAATCGCATGACCAAATATTGACTAAACAAATCACACTCACCACACTCACACAAATTTAAATGGAATATTACACAAAGCAGGCATCATTATGCCTTCTAATGAAACAAAAAGGATTTCCCTAATATGTCCCTAATATATATTGAGTAAATGCAACGGGAAAATAACAAAGTGTGGGGTTTATGGTTTTGGCAGAGATTTCTGGCAGCGATGTGATCCTCTAATCTTCATGCAGTCGTTTTCAAACGGCTGCATTCGCTTCATTCTTTCCTTTAGCATTTAGCGAAGACTTTCAGCCAAAAAGCGACTTACAGTGAATTTCAGTGACGTGTCTTTAACAAGCAGGTCGGGCTGAGACACTCTTTTTTTTTTTTCCACGACACCCACAGATAGTCGGACACAAGTGATTGAACTCCCAACCACCGGAGCTCTTCGACCCGGGAGTCAAACACATTAGCCACTCTTCAACTCTCCGCCTGGCCCCTTTATGCCTCTCACTCTCTCGTCTTTTTGTTTCCATAGGGACAACAACTTCATCAAGGACTTCCCCCAGCTTGCCGACGGCCTCATGGTCATTCCTCTCCCAGTGGAGGAGCAGTGTAGGGGCGTCCTTTCCGAGCCTCTGCCCAACCTACAGCTGCTCACGGGTGAGCGGTCGCTGCATTTGTGGCGGGGTCTTGGACATTGTTGAGCACACCGAGATTGTAAAGTATGTTGGAAGTAGATCAATGAAGGTGAAGAAGGTTTTGGTAGTGCTGAGGATGGCAAAAACCGCTCCGCCATACCACTCCCTAGTGGGGTACATTATAATGTACTTAACAACCACGTACATATATATATATACAATACATCATAAAACAAAACCATTAACATTTTGACCATATTTGGGTGTGTCCATGCAGGTGTGTCCCTTCATTCAGTCTAGTCTAGTGCATTAATTACCAGACTGGGGGATCAATACCCTTTTAGATTTGGTTTCACGTTCCCTTTTGATTAACATAATCCTCCATACATCAAACACAATCAATAGATAAATAGTGCCAGTGTTATAGTATAGTTACCGAACACAAAGAAAAGGTATATTGTGGCCACCATTTTAGCAGTAGAGAAATTTCAAATATCATCCATTCAGGAGACCTTTCACTCTGGAAACTGTTTTCTTCCAAGAGCTGTATAGCTATATGTCTCCAGACCAATATATAAGTTATGGTGAAAGGCGATGTATTCATGTATTCATATATATGCAGGGCTATACCTGGTGTTGAGGCTAGATTTCCCATGGCTATCGCTCACTTGCTGATCTATTGTGGGCATCTTCGCTGAAGCATCCCTATCCGGTTATTTGTGAAATTCAAAGGGGCAGGGCTAGGGCTCTGACGGTGCAGCGCCAGGCCATGATTATTCACAACTTTATATATATATTGTAGACATTTTGTCGTCATTGAGGAGCAGTTAGGGGTTAAGGCATTGTGTTCAACGATGACTACAGGCTAGGCTGTGGATACTGGGGATCGAACCCAGAACTTTTCAGCCAGGAGTCCTACCTAGCCATTTCATTATCCAGCAACACATTAACCATGTGTTTCTGAAAGCTACAACCCATAGATACACCATAATATATACAGTGTATCTCAAAGCTGAGGAATACGTAAACGTGAGAAATACATGTTACGTTACTTACAAAATAAATACAAAAACATTGAGTAAAAGCGAACAAAACAAAGTTTGTTAAAAAGGTCAAGACAAAATGTTTGTGCGTTGTTTCCTGACTTTTTTTGGGGGTATTTGGGTTGACTTCCCTGATGTATTCCCTTGGTTCTCTCGCAGGTGATGCCCAGTTCAACGAAGCCATGGGCTATCCCATGATGCAGCAGTGGCGAGTTCGGAGCAACCTCTACAGAGTCAAGCTCAGCTCGATCACCTTGTCTGCAGGTACAGCAGATCTAAAGCGTGTCTGCCGTGTTAAGTTTTGTGGATATCTGTGTGTAAGCGTACATTTTCATGTATGGATATCTCACGTGCAAGATTTGATACGCCAGTGTCAAATGATTTCTCCTTATCTTGCTTGTGTACTTTGTCAGTGATTCTCTAAATGAAAATACTTAAAAAAAAAATTATATATATATATATATATACACTATAAAAAAAAAAATGGACAGAATATCAGACAGTTCACCGTCTTCATCAAGTCGATACGTTCCCACCACAGGCAAGACGAACCTAACATAGCATCTTACCTCACCCTTTTCTCCTCCTCCTCCTCCTCCTCCTCCTCCTCCTCCTCCTCCTCCTCCCTCCGTGGGGGGCCCAGGCTTCTCCAAGGTGCTGAAGACCCTGTCGGCAGAGAGCTCGCGGGAGGAGCTGCTGGCCTTCCTGCAGCAGTACGGCAGCCACTACGTCTCGGAGGCTCTGTACGGCTCCGAGCTCAGCTGCAACATCTACTTCCCCAGCAAGAAGGCCCAGCAGCAGCTCTGGCTGCAGTACCAGAAAGGTAAGGAGCCCAGGAGCCAGTACAACAACAAGGGGCCGATGCCCACGCCGTGTGGGGAGTCGTATTTAGGGGCGATCCCGGAGAGGGTGAAAGGGGCTCCTGCTTCTGCACCAGGGGTTGATGACGCTCGTGCGTTATTATGAGCCGTGTCCGTTTGTGACCTCACAAGTGGCGGGGTGTCCGCCCCACATGTATGAGAGGTGGATCAAAGTACAGGACACTCCCACTTGTGATGTCATTAAGGGGTCGATTTTGAAGTGGCTTATGTATAGGCTGAGCAATATTTTGAAAAAGAAATTATTTCAAGAAGATGAAATTCTAACTTTTTCATGGTAGACATAACGATCAGACACAGAGTAAGAAGAATAAACAGCATAGATTTAAAGATGGCACCTAGGATTTCAAGGGAAACACTTACTAAAATGGAGTATTTACTCTATAAAACCCAATGAGAATGATGTGGGTGGTTGTTCCTGCACCTTTCTCTAACCTTAGACATAAAAAAATATGAGTTTGATGAAGGTGAAGTGATTTGATGATCACTTTACCGGGTGAATGCAAGTGCAGTGCAATCCCACTTTACAAAATAGCTTGACTTGTTTATGACGCCGCTTCTCTCCTGGTTTCTTAAGTTATAGTGCTGCACAAAAACCCTGACCTTCAATACTGGTAAAAATCCAAACACTAGAATAAAACTATAGTCCTTCATTCATGGTAAAGAACTACAAAACATCTACTGTATTAATATTTACGCTTTTATCCAAATCCACTTTGTTAATTCTGGTACAGATACAGGTCATTAAGGAGAAGGTGCTGTCTCTCTAAGGGATTCACACTCATTGGCCAACACCTTAGCCCCCTGCCCACAAACCTATTAATGACTGTCCCTGATAATTAAGTCATTATGGATCCGTACACAGCACACATCAGTGAGCCCCAGCGAGTAATTGACTTATGTATCAGATACCATGAATAAAACGAGTGACACACCACTTGATTGTTAAATCTTTATTACACTCGGTGGAGATAATGAAACAACACAAGGCCTTGTGCTTCACAGAGATGCCAATAAAACCACAATGTTAGGTTTACAACCTCCGATGAAAGGCTTTACACCGCGACGCGCGCAGCACTGACATTGTAATGTCACGCTTGGGTAGGCTGAAATAAATCCCAAGACATTTGAGATAAAAGGAGAGGGGGGGAGAGGGAGACAGTATGACTCCACTCCTGACATAGTCAAGGAAATGAAACACACTTTTTAAAAAGGTGACGTTTGGAGGATAAGCCCATTGAAAACAAGGACACTTTTTTTTAATGTAATGCTTTCTTTTGTCCTCCCCACCATCTGTGGTCGAAATTAACTTGAAAGAGTGCTTGTAGTAAAGAGTCGATAAAAGTTATTGCAGTATCAAAGTTGTAGTGAATATCATTAAATAACATATCGTTAAATTTAAATCATTGGGTGATGAAACATCACTAGCCAACAAAATAAGCAATGAGGTCACACACGTTATGACACCATGCAAGGGTACAATCATTTAGACTGCCTTTGACAGTGTATCGTTGTCATATCAAATATGCATACAACGTAAGTATTAGATGTTGACATAATTGGTTACTAGTGGTTTCGTTTTCACATGCAAAGATCACATATGTGACATGTAAACGATGTTGAAATGCATGGCTTTTTTTTAAGGAATGGCTCTTGTTATTAGTCTTTATTTTACTTTATTTGTATTAGTCTGAAGTGAAAACTGAACCCTTCAATTTTTCTGTATTGTAAAACAGTAGTTCAGGCCCAGCTCATATGCAGAGATTGAAGTGCTACTGGTCGTTGACCAGTCAATGATATGCAGTTGCACCATAATACCATCGCACAGACAAAAATGGTTTCCATTTGCAACCGACCCATGGATGACCCCGAGGGTCAATAAGTATTTTCGGCGGCCTTTGAAAATCAGTTGAACGGGTTCACACTGAAACACAATAGAACAGAAAGAAACAAAGAGGAAACCGGAAGTTGTGAGGTCTGAGTGTTAGCTTTGACTATAATTGTCTTGCTGTGCACTGAACATTGCACAATATATCAACGGAAAAGGTAGATGGAGACAAATGCCGATATTTCATTATGGTATCATTAACCTACCAGACCTTGACGAAAACATGAATACATTTAGAGTGTATACCACAACACTAGCCCAATGTCATTTTATTGGAAACACGCTTTTCATTAAAAGCAAATCTTGAAATACAACTGACAAACAGTTAAAAGGACACAGAGGTGTTACACGGTTACACACAAACGCCACAAAAGCAATGGTGGAATAAGGCTATGTTCGAGGGCTTTCTTTAGTTTTTCTCTACTTTGGTTACGTGGATTCACCTCGGCTTTGGAAACGAACCAATAAGCGACGTCATTGTTATTTTCCCCCAAGTTTCGGAAAGCTACGAGGAGGGCTACACCAATCCCATGTGCTTTACCAAGTAACAAATACAAAAAAAAAAAACCCATGTCAGATACCCAACCCTACCAGGAAACCGCTCTCTCCGCCATGTCGGAAAACCCTAAGGGATGACAGCCTTTTTTTTTTGTCGTGTTTTTAAATGGGCAGTCACGTGACTGGAGGACGGACACCGCTAGAGTCGCTGAGGGGGCCCACAGGCTGGACTAGCTTAGCCGCCTTAATGTGGCTGATGAGATGTGACAGGACAGGAGCGGGCGGTGGGGGGTGGGGTGGGGGGCCTTTGGCTCCTCTCTTTTATACAGAGCCGGCCACCTGGGGTCATGGAACGTGACTCCTTGTAGACCCGATGACGGAAGCCCGGAGGCCGTTAAAAACAGGAGTAGCTTGACATTGAGGTGTCTGCATGTGCGCGGGCCCCCTCCAGACCCAGCGGATACTAGGTTTTCGTTAGGGATGGATTCAGGTCTCCCTGAGGGTTGGACGTGTAAATATAAAATAAAAAAAAATAGAGCCCGAAACGGGGGCGAAACGGGTGGGTGGCCGCATGGGGGCCCCCCCCTCCCGAGATTGTTTAATTCGTTCCCCAGGTGTAGGGTGCTAAAGTGCAATATAATGGCAGCGTTTTCCAGGCCAAGCGTCAGCCAACATTGTGGCTGCTCACGCAGGCACTTGGCTTGAAACCACTCCCGGGTTGTCGAGAATAAAGTGGGCATTTTGGACAGGTAAGAAATAGCCCGGTACAAAGAGCCAGTCTCTGTGCCCACGGGGACCGCGGCCACAGTCTGAGTGAGTATAATCGAGTGGGGCAGTTGGAATGGCATCTGTTGCGTGCACGCAGGAATTTCGTCTTGGCAATTGCGATGTCAGCATGCCTCTGGGGGAGTTCGGCAAAGCCAGGGGGTTTTGGAGAAGTGGAGAGAAGTCGGCGAGATCACAAAACTTTGCTTTCAAGCGGCCACCGGGGCAGTCAGACGAGGTGACGGAGAATGGGGGCTCAGACAGGCCCGCCAGCCATTCCAAACTTTGCAGAGAGCAGATTAAGCCGGGTACAAAGATGCCCTCAGATAGCCTATTCCTAGAGCTCTTTTTGTGCTTCGCTCAGTGTTTCCCTGACCTGATTTTTTTATATTTATAAAGCCCTTGAAAAAAAACATACAACATATGCTGCTGTCCGCAATTTTTTTTCCTCGTTAAGAGAGCAGAATTAGTTGACTTTCTCCTCTCCCTTTGACACAGAAAACGTTGCGTCGTTCATCTTAAGAGTTGTATGCTTCTTCAACTTCACAAACAAATTTGTTAATAATTAGCCAACTGTTGTTCCTCCCGACTGCTAATTGAAGCACATGCTGTATTAATTGAGGAATATTGCCAAGTTTTTGTGTGCCACACTGCAAACTAAACTGTACAATGCTGTTTATTTAATGCAAGCTACCACAAAGAATGACCAAGTAACCAGCCGGTATCAAGGGTCATTTCAGGTCACAGATACACAACTGGACGTATGAAACAGAACAGAAGTCTGGTGGTAATGGTTGTTGGCTCTGTTGTTGTGAACAAATGTTCCCACTTCAACCACCACTGTAAGGTCTGTTTATTTATAAGAGGTGTAGGGGCAAACCACCACATGGTCCCCGCTCATGTGACAGTTTTGACCAATTATAGGCGACAATGGCGACCTCATCGAGAGGCTGTGCTTATTTCTTTTCACTATTATTAGACTGATCTACAGCGCAGTCTAAAATATCCCTGCTGTGTTTTGAGTTACGTCAGAACTGTAATTAAAGCTTTACGGTCCATAATCCAAATGCTCCGGCTGCTGCTAGGTATATTTTGGTACGGTGAGGTTTCAAACGACGAGGAAATTGAATTAGGACACAGGTTAAGAATCCAACACTGGCACAACGTGAAAGGAGGATCCAGAGTAGTAAAAAACATGCTCAATCGTGTACCAATAGATCAATAGTGTTATTTATCATACAGGGGAATAGTAGTGGGTTTGAATTTCAGCCATTAATATTATCATTACGATGACTCTGTACACGATCACGTTTTGTTTTCCCTTTGATCTCCCCGCAACGCCCACGCACACATTCCAAAAACCTAGCCCGCAATCGTCTCTCCCGCATTCTCACCCTACGGCCAATCAAGCGGACTGCCCTTCAAGTCGCCCCTACAACACCCGCCCCCCCCACCCACCACCTAGCAGGTGGACGAGCGCCTCTTCTGCACATACGCGTACACCTTCACACAGTGGTCCCAGCAGTCCAGGACCAGCAGCTGTCCCTTCTGTGTGATGGCCACGCCCACCGGGCAGGTCAGCCCCTCGCGGATCAGCACGTGGAAGCCGCCCTCCTTGGGGAAGCGCAGGATCTCCTTGCGGCCGCTGTCCGTCACCAGCAGGTCCCCGTTGGCGTCCACGCACATGCCCGTGATGCAGCGGAAGTCCTCGTTCTCCGCGAAGAAGTGGCTCAGCTGCTTGCCCAGCTGGCCCTCGCTGCTCACCGAGCCGATGGAGAAGCCGCCCTCCAGCTGCAGCTCGTTGTGCCGCTTCTCGAAGTTGAGCGCCAGCCCCTGCGTGAAGTACACCGTGCCGTCGGCGTCGCACGCCACGAACTTGGGCCGCACCGCCGAGCACAGGCGGCTGTAGCTCACCACGCCCACGTTGCGCTCCACCGCCAGGCACCACAGCTTGCCGCCCTCCACGTCCGTCACCACGAACTGGCCCGACGGCGTGGCCGTGATGCCCCACGGCTTGATCAGCTGGTTCTTGTGGCAGGCCACGCAGTGGCCGTCCATGGTGTAGACCTTCACCGAGTTGTCGTAGTTGTCGGTCAGGCCGATGAGCCCCTGGGCGGTGACGGCGATGGACAGCGGCACGAGGTTGGGCAGGTCGGCGCCGAGGAAGCTCAGCACAAAGTTGTCGATGCTGCTGGCGTTGCGCTGGATCTGCCGCTGGAAGCCCTTGCGGTTGAAGATCTGCACGCGGTAGTTGCCGCGGTCCGCCACCAGCACCTCGCCCTGCGACGACACGCAGATGCTCACCGGCAGGTTGAACATGCCGGGCAGGTTCCCCTTGCAGCCCATCCGCTTGACGAACTGGCAGAGGTGGGGCCCCGCCGCGTCGGCCCCGGCGGCTCCGGGCGAGGGCCCCCCGCCTTCGTCCAGGGACTTTGACTTGAAGCTGACCGGGGAGGCGCACACCGCCTCCTCGGCGGCCGCCACCATGTTGACGTCGCGGTAGAGCTCCATCGACTCCTGGAGCGGCTCCGACGCCTCGCCGCCCCCCGTGGCGCCCTCCAGCCCCGCCAGGCCGTCCTCCACCGCCAGCTCCAGCGCCTCGTCCTCGTCGTCCACGCTGACGGTGCACATCTTGGCCGTGAGCTGGGCCACCTCCGTGGCCCTCTGGCGGTCCGCCTTGAGGAGCAGCGGCTCCTGCAGCTTCAGCGTCTTGGGCAGGCTGCCCCGCAGGTCCAGCTCGGCGTCGTCGGGGCACCCCGCCGCGTTCTCCAGCAGCGCCACGTCGCTCTGCCGCGCCTGCATGGTCAGGTAGTCGCAGCGGGACACCACCTGCACCTCGGCGATGTGCAGCAGGTACGTCTGCTCCTCCAGCACCTGGCGGTTCAGCTTCTCGATCTCCGCCATGGCGGCCGCGAAGCCCCGCTGCGCCCGGCCCAGCTCCTCCTGGAGGCTCAGCTCGCAGTCGGCGTACTCCTGCTGCACCGCGCGGCACTTGGCCTTCAGCGACTTGGACACGTTGTCGATGAACACCTTCTTCTTCTGGATGTGGCCCATGGCCTCCCGGAGCGCGCCCAGCTTGGCCCCCAGCTCCTTGCGCCGCTGCTCGGCCGCGGCCCGGATGGGCTGCACCGAGTGGCCCCGGTGCTCGTGGCCCTCCGTCTTGCAGGGGTCGCAGAGGACCGTGGCGCAGTCGTGGCAGTACTGGTGCGGCAGGCGGCTGCCGCAGGAGCGGCACATGAGGGCGGCGGCGGCGCCGCAGGAGCTGGTGCAGTCCAGCAGCTTGAGCACCGTGAGGTTGTCGGCCAGCTGGGCGATGTTGCTCATGCGGGACACCTTGCTGCAGAAGGGGCAGCGCACGCCGTTGATGGTGCTGGCCAGCAGCCGCTCCAGGCACTGGCGGCACACCGTGTGGCCGCACTGCAGGAGCTTGGGCCTCAGCTGGTCCGAGCTGTAGGTCTCCAGGCAGATGGGGCACTCGAGGACCTCCCGCATGACGTCCGCGTCCAGGGAGGTGGTGGTGGTGGTGGTGGTGGCGGCGCCGGCCATTTCACTGCTGGGCGCTGTGGAGAATGAAGTTGGGGCGTTATTACCGGTTTCGACTGCGTTTTGTTTTTACATGTAGGTGTTCGCAAAGAAAGAAAGGATCTTGTCAATGCAGCTATTTTTGAATTGAGAAAGAGAGAGGGGTGGAGAGGGGAAAGAGGGATAGAGTTTGAGCTTGAGTTAAACAAATATTGTATTTTAATTTAAAACTAGGTCATAATGTTTTTTTTCTGAATGCCGTATATACATTGCATACCACATTATATGTCTTATTCTTATCCATGACATTGTAAAGCCGAAGCCTATTTGCAATCACGTTTGCATCCAAAATGATTGCTCTTCTACATGAATGTATTGCCAACCCTCATTCCTCTCTGAATGACTTGTGTATTCCCATGGGGTGCAGCTAGGTATTAGCCTGGTTGTCATAAGATGCTGTTGATAAAACAAAAATCGTAAATAATCTTTGCACTTAAAAGTCTTCCTCGGGTTTGAATTGTTTACTGTCTGCTTGTTAGCTCATTGTCTAATGACTTGTTGCAATGGGATTAGCATACTGTTTCATGTAGCATTGGCTAGCATCTTGCCGTTCAGGCTGAGGTAACTGTCGATAACTTAATGAGTTTCATTAGTTAACCTACTAGCCTCCCTGACACCTTAGCTATTAGCTGGATCGAAAGCTAAATAACGCCAGGCCTCCCTCCCTCCCTCAAAACACAACTTAACTTCGATGCAATGCGACAAGAGCGTAGTAATATTATAATAGTTGGGCGGTTTTGGATACTCGGAAGACCATTGACGAGGATAAAAACAAAAGTGCTGTCTGTGCTCGTATTGCACGTATACCGGGGAATATCAAAAGCTTACCCTTTCATTAATGTCAGATGGATGGTGGTTTGGATGGTGTGGTGCCTGTGTGTGTTTGTGTTGTGCTCGCAGTGCTGATACTGCGGTGCTGCCGACGACGACGTCACCGACCCAGGAGGCTGCTGTCATTGGCTGGCTGTGAGGCAGCCGAACCCATGCTCAGAAACATTCACCTTAGTATTATCAGCTACATAATAATAATAATAAATGTTATTTATAACGCACTTTACATCAAACAAATGATCCCAAAGTGCTGCGTTGCACAAGAACAAAGGGCAGCAACAACATGAAAACAACTCAAACTAAGAGAGGCAGAGAGAGGCTACATATACTAAAACGAAAAGCTAGGCACAGAGAGGCTATTTTAATGATATATAATTGGATGTTCTCAGTTGAAAGGAATTGATACATTTGTTTCCGCACAAGTTTAATTAAATATTAAAATAATCCCTACATTTGATCTGTCATTAGATTTCATTTTAACCATTCATGAACATGAATTCAATGACATACCCTGAACTAGATAGTTGACTGATGGAAACGGGCTTCGTCTGAGGACAGTGGTGGGCAATTTGAAAAAGCATGCTTCCCACATGCGTGGAAACAAATGTGGGCTGTGAATAGGATTGTAGTTACATTGTATAACCACTAGATGGTGGCATTTGTCTTTCTTATATTTTCCACAGCAGCTCAATGTTGGAAAAGGGAACAAAATGCATTATTGCTGTGTTGTTTGCTGTTGTGGTTGTCGGTGTTAGTGTTGTTGTGATTATATACATTGTTTTGGATATGGCAGCCCATGCCATATCCATATGGTCGTTTTAGCTACTAATACTATAGTGTGTAGATGTTGTTGTTGTTGTTGTAGTCTAGTTAGTACTATTAGGTAGATTGGTAGTAGTAGTTAGAGTAATGGTTGTTGTTAATGTTGCAGAGCTACACAAATTGTACCTATTTGACATTAGTAAATAATTGTGTTTTTATTTAATAATAATATATTTTTTACTTTCAATTATATATCTTTGCATTATTTCAAAATGATTCTTCTTTAAAAACATCTCTAAAATAGTGCACTTTGATCAGGGCCCAACTCCAAAGAAGAGCCAGATATAAGTAGGCTACGTATGTCACAACAACCTCAGAAGTGCTGGCAATATCGGACATCTGTGCAAAATTAGCGGAAAAGACATCCGAAACTTTTGCCTCTGTTGCCGTGGCACCGCGAGTCTGGCGAGAGGGGATAGTAGCTGTCCCCGATGAGTAATTATTCCACACTTCGACCGGTCCACGAAAACACTTTAATTGACAATGACAGTGCAAGACAAATGGCGGCGAAATCTGAGCTATTTATGTTTTTCTTTTCTTGTGTTTGTTATAGTTGACTGGGCCAGTGTTGGATAAAGACCACATTCACTTGTTATATCAAACAGAGTGAGAAGAGAGGTTCATTAAGATACAATAAGATGTTCTTTATTGATCCCAGATGGGAAATAAGGGTGTCGGAGCAGATGTGCGAGCGGACCGTGATGGTAATGAAGATACAACAAAGTGCAAAGTATCCAAATTATACACAGAATAAAACATAAACAGCCAATTAGTAGAATCAAGCTCGTAATTGCAATATTAGGTTCTTAAATTTCCAATTTACAGCTCAACAACATTTTTGTCCGACTAACAAGTCATCATTTACGTCCTTGTTTTTCTCCTTCTGTTACCATTCTCATTCTTTTTTTTCCACCTTTTTGTTTAAATCTGAGCGCCACCGGAGTCAAAGTTGGAAAAGCTCAGCAGCTGCCAACCCAGGCCTTTCCATTCCAGATACCTCTCATTTCCGCCATAACAACCTAAAGGAGCCATGTCTTTCATCAAACACCATCGTTTACACAGATAGGAAGCTGTAGTCTTTGGCGAAAAAAAAAAGCCTGCAGAGTGGATGCGGGGTGAGAGTGAGTGCAACTAGGCTAGCCACAGCCAACCTGGACTAATCACGGCGGCTTTATTGTGAAGGCCGTGCGATGACAGCTCTTCTTTGTGTCTGTGTTGACTCAAGAAGTGCATGTAATTGGGCTCTTAGGGCCACCCCTTGAGCCTGTTTACATAGTATGTGAAGTTACCCCCACCGTCTTTAGCCACCCACCAACATCCCCGCGCAGAAACACCCTTTCTTTTTTTCTCACCCTCCTCTCACCGCAGAAACACCCTTTCTTCTCTCACCGTTTTTTTTTTTTTTCTGTTGTCTCTTTCTCTCGCTTCTTTTTCTCCAAACTCCTAACTCTCTTTTCCTCTCTCAGTGTCTCCCTCTCCCTCTCTCTCTCTTTTTCTCTGTCTCCCTCTCCCTCTCTCTCTCTCTCCCTCTCACACTCATACTGAAGTTGTCATTTCCAAGCGAGGCTAATATTTACAATGAAACTATAATAACCTCTGGCAACTATTTTGTAACGCTTCTATCATCATCAGTAGGCCCATTTGTTGTAATTTAATAATTTAGTTGAAAAGACACCCACCAGGCAAACAAGTCTTATGCGCACAAGTTAAATATTGACTTATTTACTTAGTTGTGTTGTGTTTGTGTGACCCCTGGTGCCACTGCCACTGTAATCATGTCCAACAATTTGTTTTCTTAATGTGTTAAGTGACCCTTTGGTAAACGCAGGCAATCATGCAAACCCCCCCTAACATAATCATTTTCATGCTGCTTTCAATGCTTTCATCCGGTGCATGAAATTACTTGCGCAAAAGCAACCGTAGACCATAATGGGCCTGGTTTCCTGGAGCCTGACGGAGATCTCATGACCTTCACCTGGGTCGTGTTTTCTAATATTTGTTCACCTGTGTGGTGTCCGCCACGTCTCAGACTAAACTGTCCAACTGCTAACTGGTGGAGCACAAGGCCTTTTTTTTTTCTCCGCGTGTTGCGTGTGGAAGACGTGAATGTTTGTGGAAGATGTGCAGCACCCCCTTTCCTTGTGCGAAATTTTAAACACCGCTAAGACAAACAATGAAAACCAAAGCAAAGGGCAACTATGCACGTAAGAAGTGCTCAGGCTCCTTCTCTCTCTTTCCCCCCTCTCTCCCACTTTCGCCCCCCCCCCCCCCCCCCCCCCCCCCCCCCACCAACCCTCACAGACACCCACCCACCCAGACTCACCCACCCACATGTACACGGACCCACGCACACACACGCACGCACGCACACACACACACACACTCACACACACCTCACACATACACAGAACCACACTAACTCACCCACCCACCCACACAGACAAACACACACACACACACACACACACACACACACACACACACACACACTCATCCACATACACACACACACACACACACACACACACACCCAACTACACGTACACACATACACGCTCGCACATGCATGCACGCACACATACGTAAACGAGTTCCTGAATGGTGTGTTTTCCCTTTTTGCCCCTGTGAAATAGTTTGAAGGCTGTTCCACTCCAATATGATTAAGGGCATTGCAGGAAATGAATCATTTAAAATGGTTATCCTAATCTGGTCCCAATTACCCTACCTTGAAGAATGTCATTTGGAAGGGCATTTTTCTCCCCCTATCGCCCTTCCCTCCTGTAAACTGCTGGCCCCAGACTGTGTGACGGGTGCACGTGTTTCTCTCTCTCTCTCTCACTGTGCTCCGTGTGTGTGTGTGTGTGTGTGTGTGTGTGTGTGTGTGGGGGGGGGGTAAATAAATTGTCTGTCCCTAACATACCGACTTAAACAAATTGTTTTGTACATTGCATTATATGCCTAATGTAGGCCTACTATTGTTATCATTGTTATTTAATAACAAACAGAAATTCTTTATCCTTATCCTCAGCTCCTTCATGATGAATAACAACAATAACACCATCTCCATCTAAATGTGTCACGGGCTTACTACAGACACGGACAAAGCCGCAACAACACCGCAAAAAAAACATGCCTCTTTCCCAAAGCACAATGCACCCGGCGACCCCACCTCCATAGGGCCTGCGATTAGCATTAAAATTGATCTCTCCCTGTTTTTCCAGCGTTTTGCCTTATCCCCTCCTCCGCCTCCTTTGGTGTGCCTCTCTCCCATGATGCATTGTTGTATCCCTCTGACAGACTGTGATGAGCGAAGGCTCCGCCCACCTCAGGCAGGACTTCAAACGGTGATTATTTACACTGAGAGGGGAAGAGGCCACTGACCCCCACGCCCATCCACCGTATATACAAGCTGACGACAGTGAGGGATTAGTTGTTGGGGTTTTCGTGTTTTCTCCATTCTTTCCTTCCTTCCTTCTCTCTCTCTCTCTCTCTCTCTCGCTCTCTCTCTCTCGCTCTCTCTCTCTCTCTCGCTCTCTCCCTCTCTCTCTCTCACTCTCTCTCTCTCTCTCTCTCACCCTCTCTCTCTCTCACTCTCTCTCTCACCTTCTCTCTCTCTCTCTCTCTCTCTCTCTCCTTCTCTCTCTTTCTCTCTCGCTCCCTCTCTCTCCCCTTCTGGTCGAAAACAGATCCAGATGCAGTGTGCTATCGGAGGGGTTGTGAAACTTCAGCTGTCACTCAGACTCCTGTGTCTGTGTGCGTCTGTGTGTGTGTGTGTGTGTGTGTGTGTGTGTGTGTGTGTGTGTGGGTGTGTGTGCGTGTTTACATACAGGGATTTTTTTTTGAGGCAACGCAGAGAAGCCCGAATCGTAAGAGAGAGACTTATGGGAGATTTATGCGCGGGCTTGCGGTGGAATCTTATAACGACCGCTGTTGTCTTGCTTGTACATACGATGAAAGGGGGAAGGAAAGTTGCTGGCGGAAGTCTTGTCTGCCTCTGTGCTGTATCCCGATCCCCCCCGCTCTAGCCTCTGCAAATCAACATTCATCATTGATTAAACTTGTATTTACTTTCCCTCTCATTTCCTCCCCCTCTCTTTTGTCTTCCCTCCCCTCTTCTCTCCTCTCTCCTTTCTCCTCACCTCTTTTATCCTTTGCCCTCTCCTCTCCTCTCCTCTCTTCTTTCTCCTTTCTCCTCACCTCCTCTCCTTTCCTTTCTCTCCGCTCCTCTCCTCTCTTTTTCATGTCTCATCTCCCCTTCTCGCTCCTCTCATCTCCCCTCTCCTCTCTCCTATCTTCCCACCACTTCTCTCTCCTCCCTCCTCTCCCCTCTTCTCTCCTCTCTCCTCTTCTCTCGCCTCTCTCCCCTCCTCTTGTCACCTCTCTCCTCTCTCCTCTCTCCTCTCCCCTTGTCACCTCTCTACTCTCTCCTCTCCTTTTTCTCTCATCCTCACATCTCCTGGTCCCCCCCCCCCCCCCCCCCCCCCCCTCTCCTCTCCCCCCTCTCATCCCTTCTCTCCTCCCCTCCCTCGCCGCCCTTCTCTCATCCATCCTCTCCTCCTCTGCAGAAGCCACAGACCAGGGGGTTAGTGTGGGCGGCGGCGGTGCTGGCGGCGGCGGCGGCGGCGGCGGCGGCGCGGCAGGCGTGCGGCGGGAGTTCAAGGCGGTGCCCTTCATCGGCTACCTGTCGGCCCTGCTGAAGACCCAGCTGCTGTCCGAGGACCTGGTGAACGGCGTGGAGATCCGCTGCGGCGAGAAGGGCAGCTGTCCGCCCGCCTGCCACCTCTGCCACGCCCAGACCGTGATCGGGCTGGGCGGGGGGCCGGGAGGAGGAGGAGGAGGAGGAGGAGGAGGAGGAGGAGGAGCAGGAGGAAGGGGTGGTGCGGGTGATGGAGGAGGAAAGGCCAGGGGGGGGGCCCGGAGAGCGGCCGTCGCCCATTCCCGTGCTACTGGAGGTCAGCCGCGTGGTGCCGCTCTACAGCCTGGTACAGGACAACATCACCAAGGAGGTGAGGAGGAGGAGGAGGAGGAGGAGGAGGAGGAGGGGGTGGTGGGGGAGGAGGAGCGGGAGAAATAGCCTTCTAGGTCCGGGAGGGAGTGGGTCGGAGAGTGTGGGAGTGGGTGTTGGTATGGAGTGTGTGTAGTTTGTAGTGTGTGTGTGTGTGTGTGTGTGTGTGTGTGTGTGTGTGTGTTTGGGTGCATGCGAGTGTGTGTATGTGTGCCAGACAAATGAAGTGGACCAAAGGACATTACACAATAAATAATGTCTGCCCATCCAGGGGGCATTTTTGTCTGCAGCTGTAATTGTTTTGTGAAAAACATGATATGTGCCTAAGAGAAAGCACAATGGCGCCGTAACCTAAATGTCAAATTTGAGAAGAGCACAGCTTAAGTAAATAATAAATAAATAAGCCTCTGTAATGCCCTGACCCCTTTTTTGACATATAGCGATGCCAGACTCTTCATTGTGTCTCCCCCATAGGTATTTACCAGACTCCACCTCTAGGTGGCATAGGGTGGCTTGCTTTGACCACTGAAAACAGGCAGCTTGATTCAGGGACTATGAAAGGGATGATGTCATGGTTTTTGCCTCGTGTGAGGATAAGTTATAGGTAGTGTATGTGCACGTGAATTTGTGCCTGTGTGTGTGTGTGTGTGTGTGTGTGTGCATGGAAGTATGTGTGTGCTTCTGTGTGTTCTTATGTGCCTTGCTGTGAAAAAAATAACTAAAACAACCACGAAAAAAACACAAATATTTACACACATATTTAACGCTGTCTCCCCGGGACATTGTTGCGTTCCATCCAGGGCTGCTT
>NC_140288.1:2016913-2112845 GCF_964030765.1 Micromesistius poutassou | reverse complement strand
CACACCCCCCACCCCTCAAAATGCCCCCTCCTCCCTCCCATCACCTCCCTTATCCCCTGACTCCATCCCTGCTTTATGTAAGTGCATCATTTATTAGTCATCGTGGCTGTGGACGAGCAGGAGGAGGAGAGGTGAGGAGGAGGTGGGAGTGGGGGAGGAGGAGGAGAAGGAGGATGGGGGGGGGGAGGGAGGGGAGAGAAGGAGGTGTCGGTGCAGGTGGAGATGAGGAGGAGGAGTTTGAGGGGCGATGATGTCAACTAAGTTGCCTCTCTCTTGGCTCCGCTTTCCAGCACGGTGACACCAGAGCTTTCCTGCCGCCTTCTATCGCATAGGTCAGATAGCTCGTCCTCCTCCTCACATCCTCCTCCTCCTCCTCCTCCTCCTCCTCCTCCTCCACCTGCTCCTTCTCCCCATGCTTAAACTCCCCATTCAGATCAGATGTTGAATGGCGGGACATCAGCCAGCCCGCGGATGCGATTTAAGCGATTCACAGCTAGATAAACATGTTTCGGCTCGGCGGCTTTAATAGACGACAAATATAACGGTGTGGTCTTCTCTCCGCACGGTGGCGCCGGGTTATTTCACACCGATCAACGGGTTGTTTTTTTTATTCTGGATGCTTCCAGTGTGTTACTGGAAGCGCTTGTTTCGTTGTTTTTTTTTGTATAAACATACATATCATTCACCTCAAAAGCATTAGTGCGTTGATGTGCACGTGTGTGTGTGCGCGCCTGTGTGTGTGTGTGTGCATGTGCATGTTGACGTGCACATGCGTGTGTGCATGTGTACGCACTTGAGTCTGCACATGCACACCGAGGTGTGACTGCGTGTGTGTTGATATGCATGTGTGTGTGTGTGTGTGTGTGTGCACTTGCGTGTGTTGATGTGCATGCATGTGTGTGTGTGTGTGTATGTGTGTCAATGCGCATGAATGTGTGTGTGTTTGATGTGCATGTGTGCATGTGTGCGTGTGTGTGTGCGTGTGTGCGTTGATGTGCACCATGTGTGTGTGTGCGTGTGTGTGGTGTATGTGTGTCGATGTCGATGTGCATGTGTGTATGTGTGTGTGTGTGTGTGTGTGTGTGTGTGTGTGTGTGCGCCTCACTCACGTCAGCGCATGATGCACACCTACATGTGTGTGTGTGTGTGTGAGAGCGTGCATGTTGTGTGCGTGTGCGCGTGCGTGCGGGCGTACACGTGTGACGCTCAGCTATCCCGGCATCACGTCAGTGCTCTCGGCCGCCGGCCGCCGCCGCCGCCGCCGCCGTCACCGCGGCAGCCGGCGCGGTGAGCAGTCAGGCTTAATGGCGGGTCCCGGGTTTACCGCCCCACGCCCTGCAGGGACTCCATAAACGTGCCCGGGGTGGCACAGGGGGAGAGAGTATGGCACAGTCAGCACACCGCCGCAAACCACACGACCCGTGCCCGCGTCCGTCCCGTCACACACACACACACACACACACACACACACACACACACACACCCATGCACCCCGTCCATATGGAGCTGGTTAAAAGTAAAAAGCTCATTAGCCCGGGCCTGCTTGGAATACCGTCGCAGTGAGCGCGTCCATAAAGAAATAAAAAACACAACAGAAAAAGTTTGAAAGCGGTGTCAACCAGGTTCATTCACTTCACTTCGCCTGTTCTGTGTGTGTGTGTGTGTGTGTGTGTGTGTGTGTGTGTGTGTGTGTGTGTGTGTGTGTGTGTGTGTGTGTGTGTGTGTGTGTGTGTGTGTGTGTGTGTGTGTGTGTGCGTGCGTGTGCGTGTGTGTTGCATATTTCAGAAGCATTTTTTTGTTGCAGGGTGATTCGAAAGAATTATCCGATAATGAGTTCTTGATTAAAAAAAAGTTATCCATGTTATGTCGGTTGTAATAAAGCTGCCTGTATTCATTAAATTACCGGTTTTTATGCATCCAATTAAACAGGAATATAATGCGTCATCTTTATTGGGAATGTAAATTCACAGGAGCCCACAGCTAAACCCTGCTACTGCCTATAGTAGCTTCTTTAGCTTCTTTAGCTAAGTCAATTCTAAGTCAAATGCTTCTAATCAAATTCCCCAGATAGGCAGGGGTTATAAAACCAAGACATAAAAAAAGGGAGCACTTTACATTTGTAATGGGTTATTCCTTTAAACCAGTCACTGTCAAATGTAATTTTCTGGGCCAAAAAACAACAAAAGCTGTCTGACGTCATGTTAGTGGCAAAGGATCAAACTCTTAGCAAACTCTTATCAAAACGGTAGCGGTAAGTAGAGGAGGGGACACTATGGTAATAGATGTGGATACATTACGATACGTAGTTTGAGTTTCTTCACCGATAGCATAACAAGACATGCATAATAGATGAGAGACGGACAGTCAAAATATGTCAGAAGGCTGCCTTTCTAAAGCATTATGCAATTGAAGAGATCCTTTCGCTGTAGTTTTAATTACCGAAACAAAAAATATGTTTTTATCTGTGTGCGTTTTTTGTTCATCCGCTGGGATAAAACAAACAAAATCAGATACAAATAACAAAAACAAACATTCATTTGAAGTAAATGAATGATGTCAAAAGGAACAAGCCATGCGTGTGTGTGTGTGTGTGTGTGTGTGTGTGTGTGTGTGTGTGTGTGTGTTTGTGAATTTGCTTTCTGTCTTTATTGTATTCTCATGCATGCCCTTGTTTGACTAAACATTGACATCACAGTGTCGGCATGCTTCACCTCCAGATGAGATGGAAATACCCAAAACACAGTAGAGAAGGAGCTGGTGTCACACACACACACACACACACACACACACACACACACACACACACACACACACACACACACACACACACACACACACACACACACACACACACACACACACACACACACACACACACACACACACACAGCACTGGGTGGGTGTGTGCATGTCCAAGTGTGTCCGGGTGTGCGTGTTGCTGTGTGTGTTTGTTCACATTGAAGTGTTGTCTTTGTGTGCGTGTCTTTGTGTGTGTGTGTGTGTGTGTGTGTGTGTGTGTGCGCATGCATGCGTGCATGCGTGTGCGTGTGCGTGTGTACGTGTGTGCATGTATGCATACGTTTGTGTGCACACGCGTGTGTGTGTGTGTGTGTATTTGTGTGCATGCACGTGTTTCTGGAATGTCAGTGATATTTATTCTGCTGTGTTTCTGCTTGTGCAATTTCCTGAATCCAAAAGGTCTAACGTCCATGTTTCCTCAACATGTAAGCCCGGAGAAGGGTTAGAACAGCATGTCTGCGTATACCCCCCCCCCCCCCCCCCCCAAGATCACGCCAAGCACACTTTGTTCTCTGTTGATGCAAAAACCATCCCGTCATATCACGAACAACGGCCAAAGACGCGACTGAATACACTTAAACGGTTCAAGGCTTCGGGTTCGATATAAAACGACAAAGTGGCCAGGACCGAACGCAGTCGCTCTGTGCACGCTGGGCGGTCAGGGTCTTTAACACGGCGTGAAACACGAGACAACGCACCTCTTCCACTTTCACCTCTGCCTCTACCTATGAGCACCACCTGGGAAGCCTTGTGTAGAATAACAGCAAGAGGCCCCTTTTGCGGTCGAAAACCAAAAGGTTTTGCGTACACCTGCCCCCGCTCTGTCCAGGTCCGATGTTATGGATAGGGACGCTTGCAGAAATCTGCAGCGCAGACACCTTTTATTTCGAGGCGGCCGTATTGATTGTATACGGCGTTTAACTGTTCCCAGATCAAATTCACTCGGGGTAAGAAAAGCATCTGGGAAATTACTTCTGTCTTTTTTTTTTTTTTTTTTTTCTTCCGCCACGCTCCACCTTTTCAGCGAGGTATCGGGCTCCTTCCAACAAATGACACACCACGTCGAGTTCATCAGCGGCGCGCTTCTCACGCGTTAATGCAGGCGTGCTATGCGTTAAGGCCAAGATGGAGAGATTTTTTTTCCCGGCCACATATGGACAACAATGGAACCAAAGCGTCGTAAACAACACAACCACACACACACTCACACACACAGCTTGGTGGCTAGGTCAATAAACCAAGCACATGGTGCTGCTGCTGGTGTGTGTGTGTGTGTGTGTGTGTGTGTGTGTGTGTGTGTGTGTGTGTGTGTGTGTGTGTGTGTTCTAATGCGCCCCAGACGTATTAAGGTAGGCCCGGCGCTGTTGACTGGGAATGCACGTGTCCATTGTTTACTCTTCTGTGCATTGTTTACTCACACACACACACACACACACACACACACACACACACACACACACACACGTACACAATGCACAAGCCGATTATGCAAATTGGGGTGATGGAGGGCAAACGCAGGGACGCTAACAATGGCATTGAGTTGATTGAGCAGAGGGGGGGGGGCAAACCCAACACACCCCCCCCCCCCCCCCCCCCCACCCCGACCCTATAGCCACCCACACATCCCCCCCCCGTCCCCTTCCCCCCGTCCCCTGCACCCGGGTTCTGAAAGGCCTCGTTAGAAAGTGTCTGCTGTCAATCAGCCCGCACTGGGGTCACGCATCGGAGGGATCAGTCTGATCGATTGCCCCCCCCCCCCCCCCCTCCGCTGGGGGGGCTAGCTGATCAATCAGCTCTGCGTTTCATCTGCGCCCGTAAGATACCCCCCCCACATCCCCCCCACCCCGATCCCCCCCCCCCCCACATCCCCCCCACCACAACAAAAGAGAACAAAAAGATAAATAAACATGACATGATGTGTGGGGGGAAGGTATAGAGGGAGAATGTAAACAGAGTCCCCCATACCGACCACCATTATATTTCTCTTTCCCTTCATTTCTCTCTCGTATCTCTCTCTTATATCTCTCTCTCTCTCTCTCTCTCTTTCTTCCCAACTTTCTCTCTCGTCTCTCTCTTTCTTTGTCTCATATCTCTTTCTTGGTCTCTTATCTCTCTTTTTGCCTTACTTCCTCGCTTCTATCTCTCTCTCTGACTTCCTCTCTTGTTTCACTCTTCCTTTCTCTCTCAGAAGTCTCTCTCTCCTATATCTCTCTCTCCTCTCCTATATCTCTCACTCTCCTCTCCTATCTCTCTCTCCTCTCCTATATCTCTCTCTCCTCCTCTCCTATATCTCTCTCCTCCTCTCCTATCTCTCTCTCCTATATCTCTCTCCTCCTCTCCTATATCTCTCTCTCTCCTATATCTCTCTCTCCTCTCCTATATCTCTCTCCTCCTCTCCTATATCTCTCTCTCCTCTCCTATATCTCTCTCTCCTCCTCTTCTATATCTCTCTCTCCTCCTCTTCTATATCTCTCTCTCCTCCTCTCCTATATCTCTCTCCCTCTCTCTCTCCTCGGCTCCAGCACCACATGGTGAAGCACCGGGAGTGTGTGTGTGTGTGCGCATGTGTGTGCGTGTGTGTGTGTGTGTGTGAGTCATCACAGGTGCACCTGCGATGGCCTGGGGGTCCTGGCTCTGTGCTCTGCTCTCCGTTTCGGGGGGCCCAGGGGTGGGGGGGGCTTTATAAAAGTCTTTAACGATGGACGTACTGGTGGTGATGGGTTCTTCCCAGTGACATAGTGACGCTACGGCTAGACCTACCAGATCAATCATCCAGATTCCCTGGAATCGGTGGGAAAAGCACTCTGGCTCCAGCGTCCGCCCACACTGTAATGTGAACGAACGGGGAGAGGGTGGAGTTACTCGCAGAGGGGAAATGTAAACAATGTTCCGATAGAGTTTAAACAGTTTAGTCTATCCTATTATCTGTATGCAAACGGTTCTGTTTAACAAATGAAAACCGTCCATTAGCCCTGATTATGGAGAAGAAAAAAAAAAAGAAAAAAAAAATCGAATCGAAAATATGAAAAGAAGCAGAAGAATAAAAAAGTCAGCACGATTGGCCCGAATAAAAAAATGCCTAGTTTGTATTTTTTTGTGTTTGTCTAAGTTGAGCCTCTGCCCGCCGATGCCAAGAACGAAGTACATCCAGCCCCTTAAGATTAACGATAGCCAGCCTGTAGTTACAAATCACTGAAATGAGATGGGCGGAATCCGGACGAAAAAAGTCACTCAATGGTAAATCATTAAAAACGTACTTACTTTACCGTTCTCTAGATCTAGTGCAGTCTCTCGCTCTGACACATGAGTTGGCCGCGCTGGTGGGCTGGATGACTGTCATTATTTACAAACTAACTGCAATACTTGAGTTTGGGGACGGGGGACGGGGACCGGGGGGGGTACAACACAATCGTCAACTGCCACAATGGAAGGAGAAAAGTCAATTGATTTTAATCATCCTCTAAAGGTTTTTAATCCAATTTACTGGTTTTCCAATTACCAAAACAGGAGCAATAATGTAGTCGTGGATGGCGCTTGGCCTGTCTGAGCACTAAACACTCCCAATCATGACGTCATGTGGTTAGCCTATCGAAGTGGGCCGACGTTATTCTACCTAGGCTAACTTTAACCTGAACGTCTGAATAGGGCTCAACGGGTTCATGCATGATCGATTGAGAATGTAAAAAAAACAACCTGAAAATAGAGAGGGGATTGAGGAAAATTGGGTACATTTCAAAGTAGAAGCTCGTGCTGTGTGGGTGTGTATGGGTAACGTCTGAAGGACTTTTATTTTTTATTTCTATTTGTGCTTATGGACGGCACCTCCACAGGTGTAAACGTACAAATCAACCCATGGCTGTAAGCCGACGTAGGGACTGCACAAACAGAGGAGACGAAAGATTCCCAATCAATGAAAAAAAATAGTGAAATCGGAATGACGCTTCAAAAATAACATTTCAGACTCACTTTTGTTTTTGCTCAATGTTTCCTACCTAGCCCAGGATGGAAAAAAATATTGTCATATTATGTACAGATTATTCCATTTTAAATCAAAGATGTCTAGCTAGCTTCAGTGTGTGTGTGTGTGTGTGTGTGTGTGTGTGTTGTGTGTACACGTGTACTGTGTTCAACCTTGACCTCTTTTCCTCTTTTTTTTTTTTGCCTTCACTCTCCTCAAAGCAAAATAAATCTGCGCACCTCTCATATAATCTGTTCACACTTCATAGTCATCTCATAACTCAAAGAGGACATGAAATATTAAAAATCCCTCTGGTCAGCCCCCCCCCCGCCCCCCGCAATTTCTCTCTGTCTTGGCTTAGTAGTCATTTACTTCTCCATGACTAGGAATGCTTTGTATCCGAGAATAGTATACCTCTGTACTGTGCACATATTGCATGCACATGCACACACACACACACACACACACACACACACACACACACACACACACACACACACACACACACACACACACACACACACACACACACACACACACACACACACACACACACACATACCACACCTGGACACTTTTTTCTTCAGCTTCATATCCTGCATCACACCTGCGCTATAAATTATACTTTATGTGAAACCTAATAACCTATACAAAATATACAATAAGCAAAACCAAATATAGACATGCGCGTGTGTTTCTTTTGGTTGGCATGTGTGTGTGTGTGTGTGTGTGTGTGTGTACCTGTGCACAACGTATGCGTGTAATGTGTGTGTGCGCTGTGTTTGTGTGTGCGCTGTGTATGTGTGTGCTCTGTGTGTGTGTGTGTGTGTGTGTGTGTGTGTGTGTGTTTGTGTGTGCGCCGTGTATGTGTGTGCTCTGTGTGTGTGTGTGTGTGTGCGTGCGCGTATATAGCATGACCGGGTGGGGGGGGTTCATGTGAGGTCACAGGGGTGGAGGGGGGGTGCTGGGTGGGTGGGGCTAGGTGGAGCGTTACCGGGGGCGACACCTGACGGCGTCCTGGCACGATGCGTCTTGGCAGTTCTGTACGTCGGTGTCACTCCTCATATCACTCAGCCCCCCCCTCTCGGAGACCAGGAGGGGGTAACCCACGGCGACCGATGCCCGTGACCGTTCCTGGCGTTCAGCACCTGGGGGGGGGGGGGGAAAGGTGGATTTGTTTTATATGAATGCTTTGCTCCGTCCTTCTGAACCTTCTTCGCCCTTCTCCTCCGTCCTTCCTCCGCTTGTCTTCCGCTCTCTCTCTCCTTCTTGTCCTCGCTTTCATGCCATGCCTTTTTCACCCCACGCTCCACCTCAGCCCTCCCTCACTTCCACTTCCTCCCCTCCCCTCCCGCCCTCCCGCCCTCCCTCCCTCCCTCCCTGTTCCTGGTGAAGCTCTGGGGAAAGGTGGATTGAGGCAAAAGCTTTCATCCCCCCTCCCTCCCTCCCTCCCTCCCTCCTTCCAGGAGCAGGTAGGGGTTAAGACATCTTGTTCAGGGATGCTTACAGGTTACGCTGCGGACATCGGGGGGGGGGGGGGATGGAACCCGGTTCCTTTCGGGGGGGGGGGGAGTCAACCAGCCAAACCACTGCACTGACGCTGTGGTACGACGGTCCTAGAAGCCAGCAGCCTGCCGTGACCCCATGTGTACCGGTACATAAGGCCACCCAGGTGGGGGCACCGAACCCCAAGCGGGGGTCCCCGACCCCCCGACCCGGACGTTGGGGAACCAACGCCTGGCGCGCGGCGTTCGTCGTTCGGCGAGTACTATCGCGTGTTCACCTCAACAATGACCGGCGCGTCGGGACGGCGGTCTGCACTTCCTGGCTGGCCCACCAGGTCCCAGCAGTGGAGGAACTCATTGTTCACTTTCATCTGACCTATGATGTCATTATCTATAAAAGAACATCCTAGTACACCGCGCCCCCGCCCCCCCCCCCCCCCACCTCTCCCCCCCCCCCCCAGCCCAGGTGAAGTGGTGCTGGCAGACACGGGAGCGTCTCCACAGAGGTGGCGCTGACACAAGGCTAGAGACTGCCATCATCTTGTGTTTGTATGATGGTACAGATAGGGGAACCCCCCCCACACAAACACACACACACACAAACACAAACACACACACACACGCTCGCATAGGAACACACAGCCACAACCCTATTACACACACAAACACACGCTTCCATGCATGCATGTGTGCGCACACACACACACACAGACACACACACACACGCACATGGACACACACATACACACTCATGAACACCCCTACCCGCAAACACACACACATATGCACAAACACACACACACACACACACACACACACACACATCTGTTTACCCTCCGATTTCTTAAACATCAGTGATAAGAAAAAAGTAACACCAGGCCACACACACACACACACACACACACACACACATAATTCCGGAAAAATACAAACAGCAAAAGGCAATCCCCTACCCCACCCCGCCCCCCCTCTCTCCCCTCTCTCAAAACACACACACACACACACAAAAAAACACGAAAAAAAAAAGCTGATCCGCAACTTTTTTCCATAAGCCAGCACGCAACGGAAGCAATTGTGCAATGATTATGTTGTTTTTCCCTCCGTTCCGCCGTCCTAATGACTGCGACTCGGAGCAACCTCACCATCCCGCGCTGTGGTGAGCAGACGTGGAAAACCTCACCTTCAGCGGGGAGAGGAGGGGGGGTGTGTGTGTGTGTGTGTGTGTGTGTGTGTGTAAGAGGTGGTGGTGGTGGTGGTGGTGATTGTGGACTAGAGGAGGTGAGAGGAGGGGGTGGTGGGGGGGGGGGGGGGTGGATGAGAGGGGGGAGATTGAGAGAGAGTGAAAGAAAGAGGGGGAGACAGACTGAGGGGATACACAGAGAGAGAGAGAGAGAGAGAGAGAGAGAGAGAGAGAGAGAGGGGGGGGGGGGGGGGGAAGGGGGGGAGGGAGACAGAGAGGGGATAGAGGGGATAGAGGGGAGTCCGAGAAAGGGAGAGAGCGAAAAAAGGGAAAGGGGGCGAGAGAGAGAGGGGAGAGAGAGAGAGGAAGGCCGACGCATGTGCTGCAAATTACACTTTCGCGGGCAGCCCTTGTGGCTGGGGTAACCAAGGAGACGGTGCGCGGGTGTTTTTGCATGGCTGCAGACCGCCGTGGGGGGGGGGGGGGGGGGGGGGGGTGTGGGGGGGGGGGGTGGGGGTCCCACTGACCCCCGGGTACGAGTTGTCAGGGGGAGGGAGAAAGACGGCAAAGCGGAGGCCAACCCCACTTTCTATATTCTCTCTCTCTCTCTCTCTCTCTCTCTCTCGCTCTCTCTCTCTCCGTTCACTAATTCGCCCCACTGGCAGGCCCCTGCGGACCCCTCGCACGCACCTCCAACCTGCCTCCCCCCCCTCCCTCCCTCCCCCCCCCTCCCCCTCTCTGTCTGCATATGTGAGTCTTCAATCGCTTCACCCTTATACAAGGCCCCTTCTCCTCATCCATATGTCGGGAGGCCCTCAATCTCACACTGCCCCCCCCCCCCTCCACCCCCCCCCCCCCCCCGCCACTGTAGTCGGAGCTCAGCTTCCTTTTCACCCTCTCAGGGGGGGGAGGGAGGTCCTTCTTCACATGCCATCACTTATAGCGGACCGCATTCTTCATTTTTCTCTCTCAAAGCAAGGTAACCCCCCCCCCCCCCCCCACTCTCCCCCCTCCTCCCCCCCCTCTCGTCTCCCTTCCCTCCACACACACACACACACACACACACACACACACACAGGGGGCTTTTGGGGGTTATATACAGTAGGAAGTCTTTTTTTTTTTTCCTTTTTTAGTTTCGGCTTTGACTGAAGGCCTTCTGAAAAAAATAAATAAAATAAACACAAGGTTGAGCTCATCTCTCTCTCTCTCTCTCTCTCTCTCTCTCTCTCTCTCTCTCTCTCTCTCTCTCTCTCTCTCATATATAAACACACGGGGCAGAGCCATGTCAGTGATTAGGTATTTATTTGGGCTTGTTTGTTCACACGTCACGTATTACAGTTAATGTATTTCAATAAACATTGAACAGCGCTGCCATGTATGATACAGAAAGACAGAAAAAAAAGAAAGAAAAACATTGAATTTTCTCGTGTTTTATAAAAATAGTGTTGCTACAAAAGTAGAAATTAGGCGTTGTACTAATCAAACTCAGGTCGGAATCTACACGACGATACTAAAGTGTAACAAAAAGACAAGAAAAGAAAAAAAAGAATAGGGTTCTTTGTCAAGCAGAGTATAAAAGGAGAACATTTCTGTCAACGACAGACAGACGTACGACAGATGCAACAGTGAACGCTCCACCTGATTTGCTAATGGACTAGCCGTTCTAAAACATGATACATTTCCATGTCAATCATCTCATACAGATATTTGAATAAATTAAAACGGAAAAAAAAAAAACGTTTCGAATAACGTTACCCAAGTTCAGTTCTATATATCAAAACCTTTTTTTATTTTTTTTAAAACGCTAGTGTAGAAAAAAGAGGTATGGTGGTATCGGTGCTCCCTATATTTCTGTAATGACGATGCCCCCTGGTGGCAGAAGAACAGTTCACTTTTATTTACACAATGGTCGCTCAAATCAGATGACGTCATCCCCAATACACCAACCGACGCGATTCGGAATAAGATCTATACCTATAGCCATAATCATATAACCATAGTCATAATCAATTAACTGCTAAGGCTCTATCCCAAGCAAACAAGTCTCGATTTATTTGTTAAAGGAACAATCCGGCTTATTATTAATAAAACTATTATTATAATTATATATAATACATGTTCATGAGAATTTTTTTATATTCATTGCATGCATACCTCAGATAGAAAACTCTAATCTCACCAACGAAAATGTCATTAGTTAAATAGACTTTAGTGCTTCAAAAGTGGCATTTTGTTATCAAAGCATTCCTAGTTGGAAATGAAAAGTTGATTTGGAGCGAAAAACAAAGAAAAATATATATATAAATAGTATGGACACAAATTCATTACCCTTCAAAATCGTTTGCTCAATATCCGTCATGTTAAAAAAAAAAATAGATAATTTAAAATCCTAACTGACCAAAATGAAAACAACAAACACATTGAATAGTCATGCCTTTGTTGCTCTAAAATAAATGTGAATTCTTCCACTTTAGATTCAAAATATGAAACCAGTTACACCGACTCCAGCTCCTTACAGTTAAGGTTTCATTCAGTGCATGAACTGAATCCCTGAAAAACATGGTCACATGATTTGACTTGTGTGTTTGATTTGCGTGTGTGTGTGTTTGATTTGCATGTGTGTGCGTGTGCGTGTGCATGTGCGTGTGTGTGTGCGCGCGTGCGTGTTAGACTGGCAAAGCGAGGGTTTCTACTTTAGCTTAAAGTGGGAGTTGTTGTTTGTTGTTCAGGTGTGTTGGTCAGACAGTTTAATTAGGGATGGTTGTGGTGGGCCTGAGGACAACCAGCATGGGTTCAGTTGTAAAACTGTAAAACAGAATTCAATGGTGTGAGATATTCTCTGATCTCATTTTTGGACCACACTGTGAAGCAATTTCATTTGAGTACTCCGATTGAAGTTGGTTAGCAGTAGTCTGTTTAGATTATTTATAATACATGAACATTTTAGTTTTTAGTTCATGACCAAACCACCAAACCAATTGGCGATTTCATGAAGAGAAACCAAAGCCATGTTCGTCATATAGTTGCCTGATTTATACATTTAAAATATTTGTTTCCTCAGAATGTCAACATTCTTGAGTCTATTTATTCTCTGATATTTGTATGATCAATGCACATTGTTAAAAAAAGATTGGCTTGAGGCTTTGTCAATATATACAATTAAATAACATTTTAATATAACGTTTGAAAAGTGGTCTCTGAATCCAACTAAAATGGTTCTGACACTGAAAAAAGAACCAGCAGAGGTCACTGTTAGGTCCAAAATAAAAGTCATTAGTACACAGTCAGTCATGAAAGTACACAACAATTTGCACTTTTACAAACAATGCAAAGTCATGAAATAAGATGACACCTTCTGGTTTCAAGTGACAACAGACTCTGGGCCTGAATCTTTTTTTTTTTTTCAAGCCCTAGGTTCAGGCAAATATGAATTTAAATAGGATCATGTATCGTGAAATCATAACACACGCCCCTGTCTGTAAAGTGACTTTGTCAAACCCACAAACGGTGTGTTTTGGTGCCGCTGAATGGAGCTGACAGTACACAGGGGCGGGACCTCGCCTGGCGTTCGGTCCATACCTGCTCATTTGGATGACCTTGAGGTGAAGTCGTCGTAGTGTCCCTTTATAGCAGAAAAATAAACGTGCTGCTCGGCGGGGCTTTCCTGAGAACAAACTCCATGCATATGTCTAATGCTAAACGATAACGTCGTCCACTACAGCAGGAACTACACAGGAAATAGCATTTCTGCGTCGATAACAGTGAAATTGTGAAATGCGAGTCCCACACAATTATGACTTTGATACACTTTTCTAAATCCGTTTAAAAAAAAAATCATATTTTGGTCTAGGGACAACTATATGAGAAGGAAGACCTTAGAAATACCTTTTACCATCCTATGGAAAAAGCATTTTCTTACTGTAAAAAAAAAAGAGGAAGAAACAATACAAATGGACTTCAGCAGTGGTGATACGGGTTGCAAACATATATATTCAATCGGTGCACTGAAGTGTATAGGTCATTGTAGGGTCACTGAACCCTGCATTAATGGAATATTTCATAAAACTACTAAAAATTAAAATTAAAATGACCAAATAGACAGATTTCTTTCTCTTTTGGGAGCACGTTCAAACCGACGCCATGCACGTCCGTTCAGTCTATAATCTTACAAAGTCAGACATTATACTCTGATATATTCTGTGTGATAACAGCGGTTGTGGTGTGTGGCAGTGAACTTCGTAACACACATGCCCGTGTTGCTCCGTTTGAGAGGATACGTGATGCAATCCATCGCGATAACCGCTACGGCGACATAATATAGAGTGAATGATTCATATATACCGAGGGGGGGGGGGGTGCAAACAAAAAAATAACTTTAGCTCAATGACTCCAACCCTTTAATCATCTGTACTGTCCGTGTCTCTTCCCGCCCGTTGACAGACATAATATTCAGCTCACTGTCCGACCCGCTACAATACGCCCGTTAAGTCTTTTGAGTTCGTCTCGAGTGTTCTTCAGAAGCACTTTGCGTCTATACACGTGTCAACCCCCGTCGCGTCACACACACACACAAACCTCTACGATTATAAATAGTCCTCGGGGGGGGGGGGGGGGGGGTTCGCCGATTGCGGTTGCGCATCATCGGGTCGCCCACACTGATCTACGTCTATATATGTCCTAGCGGCTGCTTGCTCAAATCTCAAAGCGAGCGAGTGTCCCCCCCCCCCCCCCCCCCCCACCGGGCGAGAGTCCTACCCCATGTTGGACCGCAGGAAGATGAGCTTGTTCATCTCCTCGGCCGTCACCTGCTGCCGCCGCTTCATGGCCAGGCTCTGCTCGCACAGCGCCAGGCACTCGCTGCGCACGCCGACCGCCGGCACCGCCAGCAGCCAGAGCGCCAAGCGGGCCAGCCGGGGGAACCGCTCCCCGGCCCCGCCTCCTCCGCTGCCTCCGCCCCCAGCCGCCGCCGTCGCCGCCGTCGCGGCGCTCCAGTACTGGAAGAGGTCCGGCGTGCCCTGAACGGGGGGCTCCGCCAGGTACTGGTAGAGCTCCTTGCGGACGTGCTCGCCGCCCACGCCGTTCCCGGCGGGGGTCGCCGGGGTCAGGGAGGAGGAGGAGGAAGGCGGGGCGTTGGCCCCCGAGAGGCCGCCAACGCCGCCGCCGCCGTCGAGACGGCCGCGCTTCGGCGTGGGCGATCCGTCGCTGTTGTGGTCCTCGCCGCCCGACCCTCCCCCTCCCCCACCCCCTCCGCCGCCGCCGCCGCCGCCGCCGCCGCCTTCCCGGGGCTCCGAGGCCATCTCGCAGGCCCGGGCGATGATGTCGTCGTGCTGGTAGGCCGGCACGGGGCGGAGCTTCAGCTGGGGGTCCAGGATCATCGCTACCTGGTGGGCGCGCTCCACCTGGCGTAGGGGAAACACAAAACTATTTAGAACGGAAACAATGTTGAGTAGGGAACCATTGAGGCTGTCGGAACCGGAGAACAATGGAGCGAGCTTCGGGGATTCCCCCCTTCTGGTGTGTGTGTGTGTGTGTGTGTGTGTGTGTGTGTGTGTGTGTGTGTGTGTGTGGTCTAAAGGCGGCCGCAGCACGTGGGCGCCCAACGCAACCCGGGCTGGGAACCGAGATCCGCAAAGGGGCGGAGTTTCCCCCGTGTCGTACGGATATGGGGAAAAGCCGTCGGGAAACAACTTTGGTCGTTTGTTTAAGGGATTAAGGGATTTGTTCATCCCTCGTTCAAAGTTAGTTTCAAAGGGGATTCACAAAACACATTTATGACACCCCCTAACCCCCCCCCCCGCCCCCCCCCCCCCCAATGGGAAGGAAAAGCTCCCCTTTGTTATGAAGGAGGAAACCTTGAGACTTTAATGGCGGAGAATAATGAGGTTTCTTTTTATTATGTGTTCTATGGTGTAATAAAAAACATAAAACATTGTTCCATTGTCCAACGAAGTGTGAGGTGTGATGATGATGATGCCTTTATATCTGTGATGTCCCGCCACGTTTTAACTGATCCCACCCTGGTTCCAGGGTAGAGCTACAAACATGGCGATAAAAACCACGGGCTGGTTTATCAAAGCCTCGACTCCTCACGCTTCTCCCTTCAAAGCAAAGCACCGGATTGATGTGTTGAACCCTTTAGAGGAAAAGATGGAACAATCCCTCCCAGCAGGAACGTCACTGGGAACCACCAGGTCCTCAAACTCTCCACTCTAACCCCCCCCATGACCCAGAGTGCCAAAAGCCCAGCTGCTAGTGCGGTAACCTCACAGCGACCCCGGGTTCAATTCTGACCTGCGGTCCTATGCACTACGTCATCTAGTGTCTTTCAAGCCGTCTATCCTCACTGCGCTGTCTGCCTTAAAAGACAACAACAGCCCATCAAGTAACGTTTCAAAGTCCACGCTGGTGTCGGGTGTGGTACCTCGACGTTGGGATGAGATTCTTCAGCTAGGTCTACGGTCTGCAGAAACCCATCCCTGGGGGTTTTTTGCGCTCTTGAGCCTTGTTATTTTCCCGGGTAGTCTCTAGATGAAACTTTGCTTTGTGGAGCTGCTCTATCGTTGGGGGATTGAGAAAGCTCTTCCAATGTTATGTGTCTAATGCAAACGGTTTGCACTACCACCTTCTACAACCTAAAAGATCCCCTAGCCGCTCTGTATTCTGTCCGGGTATTTATTTTAGAAACTTGCAGCACAGAGTCTTTGTCTAGTTATTCCAATTTTCATTATGTGCTTTAATTGTCCTCTGCCTCAACATGGAAGTCTCTTTGGATAAAGTTGACTGCTAAATACGTTTCCAAACTGTTTTTTGTAGGGACAGCTCAAGTAGCAAGCTACATCTTTTTCAGCACCAAACCAGAAACGTTTTCCTTTGAACTGCTGCTAAACTATTAAAGTTTAAGTTCATCATTAATATTCTAGCGGTCTAGGAGGCATTCAGAATGGAAGGAGCTGCGGTGTGGCGGACTTCTGTTTGTGGTTCGGGGACTGAATCCAACGAGGGGAAAAAAAAAAAAAAAAAAAAAAAGGGAATGACTACCTTGAAGTTTTCCTTCAGGGCCTCCAGGAAGTAGTGGCAGAGCTTGCTGGCCATGCCCGCGCCGGGCTCCCCGGCCTTGGCCGTGAACAGCTTCTCCAGCCGCAGGTAGACGGGCAGCACCTGCTGCAGGGTGGGCCGCCGCTGGCTGCTGAGCTCCAGGGCCGCCTGCCGCAGCGGGGCCAGCAGGCAGGCCAGCGTGGCCAGCAGGTGCTTGTTGAGGCCCTGCAGCAGCGGCGCCGTGGCCTTGCTGCGGCCGTACGCCTCGCACACCTGCTCAAAGTGGGCGTGCACCTGCAGGAGCGCCTCCGCCGTGCGGTCCCAGCAGGGGGGCGTGGGCGCCTGGGCGCCGCCCTCCTCGCCCGACGACGATGACGACGACGCCGGCGCCGACCCGGCGGCGGCGGGCTCCTCGCGCACCGACAGGCTGGTGGCGGCGGCGATGTCGCGGCACGCCGCCAGCAGCTCCGCCAGCTCGTGGAGCCCCCGCGCCTGCAGGCTGTGCTTGCCCAGCACCGCCTGCACCACCGCGCCCAGCGAGCACCCGGCGCAGCGCAGGCACACCCGGCCCCGCCCCCATCCCCCGCCGCCTCCTCCTCCCCCCCCTCCCCCGCCGCCACCTCCTCCGACCCCCCCCAGCGGAGACCCCCCGCACACGCCGCTGCCGCCGCCCGCCACCCGCGGCTCCGACACGTACACCGTGCGCACGTCCGACATGACGAACTCCGACAGCACGTTCTGGATCCACTGCTGCACCTGCTCGGGGCCCTCCCGCAGCTCCGCCTCCCGCACGCCCAGCACGTAGCGCCGGAGCCGCGCGCCCTCCACCTGGTGCGCCGTCAGCACGTAGCAGGCGTCGGGCCCCCGCGCCTGCGAGTGGCACGTGACGCCGATGCCCAGCGCGGCGTTGGCGCCCAGCGCGCACGTCACCTTGACCTTCACCTGGTTGTACATGCGCGGCAGCTGGCGCAGCGCCAGCGCGCTCATGCTGCCGCCCAGGGCGTCGCGCGTGGAGTAGGCGCCGTGGCGCGCGCCCGTGTCCACCAGCGTCTGCGCCAGCTTCAGGAAGTCCTTGCCGCTGAGCACCGCCACCGCGCCCAGGTCCGAGCACATGACGCGCAGCAGCCGCTCCGCCACCTGCTGCCGCTCCTTCTCCGGGAGGCCGTTGTTGTTGTTGCCGTCTGCCGCCGCCGCCGCCGCCGCCGTCGTGGTGATCACGGAGGGGAGGGGAGGGGGGGAGGGAGAGAGGGAGAGAGGGACAAAGGATGGATCAATACGATGGTCTAGAGTTGCATGAGGCTGACGGGGTGATTTGTAGTATCGACGGGCGCCGCTGTGCGTACATCGGTCAAACCGGTCGCAGAGTTTTTCTTCGAAGGGCGTCTATGTTGCGTAACGTAATACAGTTACTGTGTTGTTGTTGTTTTTTTATGTTTATATATAAAAACATAAAAGGAGAAACGGTGACCAAGTTAAATTGTTCACAAAACAGTGTTTGTTGATTTTACACGTAAGTAAATGTCCTCTTTTTTTAATCGTTATATATATATATATATATTTATATATAATATAATATCACACATGCACATTCCAGGAAAAAAAACTCTTGATCGATGTTCATTCATATCTGAAAAAGATCGGGCTGATAACGCCCACAAAGCCTGAAATAAGTAAATGAGTTGGCCTTGGAAAACCTGATGTTATTTTTACACAAAGAAAAATCCAATAACAGAGACTGCAATATTTGTCTTTTAAACCATGCAGCCCATTAAAATAATGGTCAATAAGCTCAGTAGAGAGCAACAACAATAAATTCAAAAGGTAATCGAAATGTTGGACTGAAAATTAACTGTGCGTATCAGACCAGTCATTGTGGTGTTAAAATTCTAAAGCAAAAAATACATTAAAAATGCGCCAACTGAACAGAAAATCTTCTCAAACAATCTCGGAAAACGGCAACCGCAAATAGGCTACAAAGAACAATCGAAACCGGGATTGATTTGTTTGTGTGCTACCGCAGTGTTGTTTTTTTGAAGACAATGCAGTCTTTAAACAGCTAATTACACATTTATACACTCAACAAAACTAAAAAACACCAAAAAACACAACTTTTGTTTTCCCTCCCATCTTCCACAAGTTGCAATAAAGGATACAAAAAGGAATTGCACACAAAAGGCCTAGTTCTCGCGGATTCCACAAACTGGTTCAAATCTGTGTTCGTAAGCACTTCTCCTTTTCCGGGACGATCCCTCCACTTGACAGGTATGGCAGATCAAGACGCTGATAATAAAAACAGCGTGATCGTCACACGGGCGTGTGTGCCTGTGCAGTCCTAAACAACACCAGGCCACAGATGCTGCCTTGTGCTCGTGAGGTTGTTGGTGACGTTCTGAGAGGGAGGCGTGCAATCGCTACGCCCGACTGCATGAACGTCCAACCCAGAGCTGTTCCCCCGCGAGTCGGATGCTAGTTTCCCCCGCCCCAAAGCCGTCCACACCACAATTCCGTTTCTGGGAATCCGGCAGTACACCAGACCGACGTCCCGACCTCAGACCGCGGGTCCCCCGTGCCAGCCCCGGGAACGCCACATGTGGCTTCTTCTTCTTCTTCTTCTTCTTCTTCTTCTTCTTCGAGATTGTCTGAGGCCGGCCAAGCCGAGAGCAGATGCAAACGGTTGGTTTTTCACAACCAAAGAGCGTCGTCTGCGCTGTCAGAAACCATCTCGGGGAAGGTCTTCCGTGTGTCCTCGTTGTCCTCATGAGGTCCCCCTGACCCGACTGCGGTTCATCGACATAACCGTCTAGCGTGGGCAAATACTCGCCTTTCGATTGGCTGTTGGATGAACTGTGGGATTCTCAGTGGAGACGGCCTATGGTAGGGAGATGAACACTGAATTCAGGGGCACTCTGGTGGACCTTCTTGCAGTCAGAAGTTGAATTGCACGCCCCCTCAAAGACTTAAGACATCTACGGCTCTATTGTGTTGTGTGATAAAATGACATGTTCTATAGTGGTTGTTTATTGTGAGCAGCCCAAGGCAGACCTGTTTGTCCATCGCGATGTTAAGGCCGCTTAAGCATCAGAATGCAGTCCGTTTTATTCCCCTTCTTAAGACACATTTGTAAAGGGAAGCTTTAGTTCTGTGTTGTTTTTCTTGTTTGTGTATTTTTGTATTGACTGCTGTGAAGCACTTTGTTACCTGTATCAATAAGAGTGCTATACAATTAAAGTTATTATTATTTAATCAGTATCCTGATCGGGTGGATGGATTATTTTGGCAAAGGAGAAGTGCTCACTAACACGGCTTTTGCCCAATTTGTGCAAGAGATATTGAGAGAGAAAAAGCCTTTTGTATGGATAGAAAAAGTCTTTGACTTTTTATTTCAACCCATGTAAAATTTGCTATTTTTGTTGAGTGCAATTCCACCCAAAAATGGGTTCTATGTTGTTTTAAGCTTTTACTTTTATTATCTTTTTCATCCTAATTTTGCATCTCTTTTTAATACTCCTCCACTTTCCTGTACTTCTTCTGTGACGCCGACATCTCCCTGCTGGGATTCACAAAGTACATCTAACCCTCATCCTCAATGAGCTGGTCAGCAGCACGCTGAAGCCCTCCCCACAGTGTCCTGACTCACGGCTGGGGAGCGAGTGGTTCCTCTGCGCCGGTCCATGGGTCTGGGGCTGGGCCTGGGCCTGGGCCTGGGGGGCTGGGGTCTGGACTGCAGAGATGGTGGTCTGGGCCCCTCCTTGGCCCCTCCACGGTGGCTGCTCCTGGGGGCCCGAGGCTGGGGGCGTTTTGGGAGAATCCCCCTTGGTGTGGTTCTCGTTGTCGGCTTGAAACACGGACGGACGGAATAACAAACAAAAACATTCAACCCAACAGTCAAATCAACATGGTGGTGTGTGAGTTTGTATGTTGGACGCGTGGCATGGGATTAGAACACAATGCAATGGTTATGAGTGGGTCGAAATCAAATTATGCAACAAAACGTAGCAAAAGGAAATAAGAGAAGATGAGAAAAGCAGCCAGCTAACTTTCCCTACAGAGAGAACATTCAGGCTAGTGCGGATATATTTTGGTCATTTCAGCAATATTAACTAGCAGTTTCACTTGCACCTTATATTTTGTCATATTAATATTAGTTCAGGCCGATAACTTGTTTAATTATTATTTCAGAGCGGCTACATTTTTGTGTCAAAATTAAACAAACATGTGCACGTTAGCCCGCCCCCCCCCCCCCCCCCCTTTCTCCATGCATGATGTGCTTGTAGGCATCATGCAGCCGTGCATCCCCCAGGTGTGAATGACTCACCTGCGTGGGACTGCATGTGCTCCAGCAGGTTGTTGTAGAACTGGAACTGGATGCCACAGGCGCCACAAGTGTAGGGTTCTAGGAAATCACAAAAAATGTTGGACTCCCTGTCTCTGGTTAGGCCAGTGAGATTTTGCAAAAACTCTCGACATTACCGTGATTGCTGATTGTTTTCTAACTGCCAATCAAGCTATTGGGCTTTTAGTCAAAGCCACTGATGGTGAATTTTAGATACGGGTCGTCGAGGAGGCAGGTAGGACCTAGGGCTTGTTAGGGTATCTCGCCATCAAGGATGCCCAGGGGTTAGGCGGGGTGACAACCAGGGGATTGAACCCAGTGGCTTTCAGATGGGACTCAAACATCCTAGCCACTAGACTATCCTGCCCCTGATTAGTCTATTTATTGATCGAAAAGAGACCACTTTTCTCTTGTCACAAGGGAAGTCTGAGCCAGTGGCTTTCAAAACAATGAAAGAAAAAAAAAAAAAAAAGATAAATATAGCTTTTCTTTGTTACATTTTGTGACTCAAAAATGACCCAAAAAATTGAAACAAATTTGATATCACTCACTCCACTTAAGGTCCCTGCACTTTCATTTCATTCACTAACCCTGTTTCAGCTCAAATTCCAATAATATGAAAGAGCCTTTACACGCATGGTTAAGACCAACGGACAATTTGTGGGTTTTTTTTCAATGCTAGCACGATTCAGCTGTCACTGGATTGTCACACCATTATTTTAGTTAAAGTGACAAAACGTCACAGATTTCTATGTTGAGACTACGACGAAGACGTTTAAAAACTATTTTGGGTTCACTGGCATTTGAAAGCAAATAACAAAAGAACAAAAAAAAAAAAAAAGCAATATGTGAAAGGATAAGAGGAGAAAATGGGGAAGAGGACATGAAGACAAGGAATGACTTTCTAAGTGCTCTTGGTGATTGAATGGTGTCGGGACATACTTTGAGTTGTAGAGAACGTGTTAGCCACCAGGGGGCTTGTGGTTCCTGGGGAGAAAAAAAGAGATGGGTGAAACAGCGCCCCCTGTCGGCCGCAGGCGGTACAACAGCATGCTCGCGCATCACAGTCTCTGCGCTGACTTCAAGTAGGGGCCTTTCTCTTCTTATCGATGAAGCCAGAAACCAGGTTGAGAAAATAAACGCTGCTTTTCTCAAGGTCATTTGGTATAACCTATTTGGTCCTCTTCGAGAGTGCTGAAGGTGTTGAGTTTGATTGTATTGGCAACACATCTGCTTGGTTTGGGTGAGGGCCAAGGTGACTACAGGAACAGTTTCTAGAACAGGGCATAAAGGCAGGCTGAATTGGCCTTTCATTTTTCCTATAATCTTATCCGTAATTGGGACAATTATTTCTCCTTCACTGGTTACTCTAAATGAAAGTACAAATCTAAACTCCAGGCCAGATCATACACATATCTCAACTGATCAACTGATTGTAAGAATCAGCTTAGCCCACATTAGAAGGCTCGACTCATATCTGTGTTTATTTAAATCAGGGTTCTGTGCTAAATATTTACCCGACCCTTTTTGACGATACAGTGCAGCGATGCCTCATTAACAAAGTATTAACAGCAATGTCTATTATGGGATAGCGCTGCCACTCATGTTTGTCTGTGCACCCATAAAGACAGATTTCTTCTTAAACACACACACACACTAAAAATAAAAATAAATCTTAATTAAATAGATAAGCGAGTTCATGAAAGTTCTTCGCTTACCACTTGAATTCTTGGAGCTGTTGGTGTCCACCAGACTTGACTGCATTGTGCTTTCCACTTTACGAATGAACAGAGTGTCTACGAACACAAAACATGACAATAAGAGGAAATGTCAACCAGGAAGAATAACGTGACTTTATCTATATTGGAACGACAAGGGTTTTCTAAATCACACAATCCTAAGCGCTATATCCAACACGGTCGTAGTAGTGTTAATGTAATGTACAATGCACATTTTCCAACGGTATCAAAAAATATGGGCCACATTTTTCATCTTCATTTTCCCTTGCTTTGACCCACTTCAAGGAAGTGTGTGTGCGTCATGCTTTAAATAGTTCCTTTAAAGCAGAGCTCCATAGCAGAATAGGGTGGGGAGGGGGGGGGTTGATCAGGTGAAAGATACCTCAGCTCAAGACACCCTTTAAGGTACTGAAATATTTTTTGTAGTCCATCGCTGTAGGATGCGAACAAGCAGGAGTAGCACACGAGGGAATGCTGAGAGAGTGCACGGTTTATTTTGTATTTTTAATTTTAGGTCTTACGGCCTTCCAATGTAGAATTTTATTTTACTTTTATCACCATGTTATCGGCTTTTCCTCGCCCTTTGTGTTTAAAAAACGCTGCAGTATAAATAAAGAGTCTATTTATTATGAGACATCATTATGAGATGTGTGATGTATTTATACCCAACATGAATTGAAATGATTCCAATAACGCTAACGCTTGAATAAAAATGTTCTCGGCGTTTAGTTTTTTGTTTCTTTTTAAATGGCTCTTGCCGTCTAATCTCCCCATCTTGCCTAACAACATGCTGCAGCGTCAGCAGGGCTGAATCGTCATTGTGGGAAATAGCTTTATACCTCTTTTATATGAAAAGACAAAAGGAATGTAAAAGACCAACAAAAAAAACAACACACAAAAACAACAGCAACAACATTTTTGCGACTGCGTGGTAGAGAGGAAAGACGCCGCTTACTTTTCTCCTTGCTCGGTTGACCAAATTTGTTCAAGTCAATTTTCCCTCGCTGCTGTGTGCACGGAGACTTCATGTCAAAGGAACGACCTGGAACAACAAACGGAGAGCGCGCCGCTCAGCCGACGCTCAGTTCGGTCCCACACTCGGACACACACACACTTGGAAAAGTAGTTCACTGTGAAGTTGTTCATACGGACACATACGGCAAACAGAGCAGGGTGGGTACGCCAAAACATACTGAACACCTGTAAAAGTACTATCTGTACTATCTATCCAGCCATTAGCATTTAGCTTAGTCATCAAATGTACATATTGGATCAGTATATTTTCTGCTACAATGTTCAGATAATCTTTTACACACACACACACACACACACACACACATACATATATATACACACATATATACACACACACACACACATACATATATATACACACATATATACACACACACACACACATATATATATATTTAAGCAATAGATCACGACAGGCTGTGGTATACGGTCATTATACCAGTTAAGGGGCGTTGTCCGTCCCGACACGCAGCGGAGGGACGGCGACCCCCTTCACTGTGGTATAATGACCACAGTTAAGGGGGTATGGGGTATGGGGAAATTAAAGTCATAGACACTCTCAATTTTGAAAAAGCGAGAAAGTCGGAAAAGCATTTTTTTTTAACAAATACAAAAAAGTAGTCCCTCCTGACTGCCTGCAAAGTGTACGGCGGTTGCTATGCAACACACGGTAGCGTCCTTCAGAGAGAAGGCTAGAGACGGTAGCTCGGTTCGCCGGCAATTTATCTTACTATCGAGCAGATCACTCACCGTGTGCCTATTGCTGTACAACATTTCCACCCTCTCCAGCAATCAACATGTTTTTAGGCTTCAGTGAACTATGCTATCGCTTTTATATATAAATAAACAACAGTTCAAGTTAGGCGCGGAGTGATACTGGACTCTGTAAACTGAACAGGCGTCATAGCTGTGTGTATACGCTCATTATACAACAGTTGGGAACCAATCAGATCGCTTGATTTAAGCCACCCGTTTTATAAACACACACACACACACACACACACACATTCATTACCATAAGCCAAAAAATCAAAACCAAAAACCAAAACCAAAGACACTATGGCATGATAGTAAATATGCAGGAACCAGGAAAAGTCAGCATAATTATTTTCCACAGTTTGCATCCTAATAAAATTCAAACAGTTTTTCGAGGGGCTATTTTTGGTTGCCAGACTTGTACATAACTGCAGCAAGCCCCGAGGTCAAAACATTTCTAACATAAACATCATTTTCGGACGCTTTTTTTTTATAATTTGGTTTTCTGAGCATGCTAGGACTCGGGCACAGCCAAACATGCCCGTACCCATCATGCATCTTGTCAAGTCTGATGATCATCGGCTTCCCAACCGCCCTGGATCCAATCTTGGGAAAACTAAAAGAGCCACTCCCTTCTTGGCACAAGTCTTTCTTATGAAGATCAGCTACAATCCATCCACTTTGTGTGTGTGTGTGTGTGTGTGTGTGTGTGTGTGTGTGTGTGTGTGTGTGTGTGTGTGTGTGTGTGTGTGTGTGTGTGTGTGTGTGTGTGTGTGATTTATGTGCAATGACCATGTATGGAGTTATATTGGTTTCAAGAACTCATGCCCTGACCTGAAAGCCATTGGGCAACACAAGGAATTTGTCCCACTCACTGTTGGATTGTGCACACCTACCAATTTGAAACCAAAAAAATAAATTGGTTTTAATTTAACTTTATGTATACAAAATATCAAATGTCCTGTACATCTGGAATCATAAGGAAATAAGATATCAAAACACGATGGCAGTATAGTTTTACAGGACACTGTAATTCCTTGCATGCATTCCCCTATGCTAATCATTTTCTTTGACGCTGCATTTGCCAAAAACAGAAATTACAGCCAATTAAAAACCCAATAAAAAAAACAGCCAAACAAAACTCAAACAGCTTTTAAAGCATCTTATATAAATGACAAGCATGGTATTTATCAGAGCTCATTGAGAGTCTTTTAGCAGACAGATTTAGAATTTGATGTATTCATATTTGGATACAAGCTATTGAGGAGATGTAGGGGGAGGGAAACCTTTGCTCAAAGATGGCTACAGGTTAAGACTGCAGATAGGGGGGAATGAACTCAGCTCCTTCCAGCCGGGAGAAGACACCCCAAGCCACTAAACCTTCCTGGCCCCTTATAGAAATGCATATGGTGCAGTGCTGCACGCGTGATGCCATTTCCCCTTTTCATTTGATATGCAACTTTTAATTTGATAAGACAACGGCAATAAGAAGCTCACCCATCGGTGTGTGAAGAGCCACGTGTTCTTGGTAGGGGTTAAAGTACTTGTACTGCTTGCCGCAAACCTCACACACATAGTTCCCCGTTTCTGAAAGTGGAAAATCAAATCAGAAAAGCGAGGCAAATCAGCAAGCAACTGGTCGCTGATCTATCATTTTCTAATGACGTTATCTTACGTAACATTTGTTTTGGTTTTGATTCATGCTGCCTTCATGACTACTGCAATCCTAACCTCCCCAGGAACGAGGGATCCCTCGCCTGTGTACTTTCCCATGGTTTCTTCCCTCTGGGTTTCGGGTGTGAGTTTTTACATGCCCTTTAGATGATTTAGGATTAGGGGGTGTTGAATAATGTGTGAGACTAACTGTGATTAAGGGCAACACAAACTATAACTCAGTCACTCACTTGACGATTTTTTTTTCGGCAAGTGTAAAAAGCGGGTTTTCTTCTTTTTTTTTTCCCTTTTTTAAATGAACCCAATTCACTTGGATTCATTGGTTTGGAGCCAGAGACCCAGACAAAATGTTGATGTTGTTAAAGCAGAGAGTGGAGTCAGTAGAAAATTGGGGTCATGAATCAAACCAGATCCTGCATTATTTAACACAAACAGTATATTTAAAGTGCCTGTAAGCGATGTCGTCGGTTTGGCTAACTTTTTTTTTGCAGTTTTTGCAGTTAGCACTCCCACCCAAAGGCTTTCCCACTGATCGAAGGCCACGCCAATATGAATGCGGCTCTTGCATGACTCCTGCGTCTTTTCCCTGGCAGCTTTCCTTTATTTTATTTTTTCAGAAATTCGTTTTACATTAGAGTATGTTTGGTTGTGTTATCCACTTCTGGGAGCGCTGGGATAGGTGACTTTGTGTGTTCCCCCCATTGTCAATCAACACTAAAATCCTGCTGCCTTCCAGTGAACATGCACAGCGCAACTGGAGTTCTCGCTGCTGATTGGTCAAAGTGGGAACGGGACACCCATGTCCCTGACCGGAACACTCAGTGATGGCTGTCGGAATATAGCGCCATCTAACATTTATTTCAACAAATGAAATATTGCGTGTAAAGTGCAAAGAATAGTGTGTATAGGTGTGTTTTGGATGGGATCCTGTTCTGCACTATGTATTGCCTGGTGTCACAAAGCTACATCCTTTGAACCCATAAACATCCACATTGAGGCCTTACTTGGTCCAATCTTCTGATAGGGTTCGACCGGCTCTCCCTCCTTAATGTCTTCCACGGGTAACCCCACCGGCTCGTACGGATCTGAGAGGCCAGAAGAAAAGTCGAATTGCCACAATATTTTTTCTCTTCAATTAATTAAAAAAACAATTCTTTATAATGGACTAGTTTTTTTTACAAAAAGCAACAACAGCATAAAGAATATATATTTGTGTTATAATAAATAATGTGTATCCTTAGATGCCTTGTCTATTGAATTAGCATTGTATTGATGGACATACAGTATATATATGTAGAAAATTGTGTTTACCATCGACTGCGTGCAGGTCGCGATGCTCCTGGAAACAGCTGTAGTACTTGTACTTCTTCCCACAGATGTCACACGAGTACCGGAAGTTATCTAGAGAGCGAGACGGGACATTGGTTTTTTGTTTGCTTTTGATGGCCCACAAGGAATGTAAATTCTTTGGCCGGTAGCCGGTAGAATGATTGAAAAGATAAATAGCACATATTTCATGTTGGCCATGTTTTAATGATTGAAATTATTATACAGTCAATCACAAAAGGAGTAGGGTCTTCCAAGATTATTCCAAAAAGTATTTAAGGTGTACCCATTCATTTCCATTTAGAATTTGGCAGGGAGTACTACTACAACTAGAATACAAATGTAATCAAAGAAAATTGACCAAAGTGAATCAATTCAAAGAACACGGCAAAATATACATTTGAAAACAAAACAAAAACCCTTTGATAAAGTGCTGCGTTTCTGTGTGATGCTGTGAAGAGGGTAAAGGGGGGACAGAGGAAGCTAGCTAATTGCTAGCTGCTAATTTGCTAGATTACATTATCGTTTAGCTCTGAATGAGGATCCGCACAAAAGAACAGGCCAGTGAGTTATTCCTAAACAAGCCATTGTCGAGGCACGTTCGTAAAAAGAGCCACGGAGAAGCCAAATCAATCACTGGCAAATCAAATCATAGCACAGTTGGCAACATCTGACAGAACTAAGCCCCCTGGTAACACTTTTAATCTGCTGTCATTGTTTAATTAATGCTGCCTTCAGAAACTAAAGTGAACAATCAACCCGCAAATAGCAGAAATTATCAATGACAGATTTGATATATTTCAGACAATGAATGATGTAATAATTATTGTCTAAGGTTGAACACTGTGTTTAGCTTGCGGCCTTTGACTGTCGCGTACGGAAAACAAGATGGACCTTCGTACTGATGTGGTTCCTAGGATTCAACTTTTAAAACATCTTTCATAATTTAGTTTATTTTTTTCCTGGTTTCATACTTCAACTCATAACACAAATAAATACGCTTAAATATACACCGAGTCACTTATTTTTTCAGCCCTGCCATCACTTTTGATAAAATTATTTGACATTACTGTATGAGGACGTTGAAAGTATAAAAATCCATTCGCCAACGCCTCAATCAACCCAGGGATGTTTTTTTTCCCCATCTCTCCTTCACTAAAAATTTATTTAGTGTGGGTAGGTTAAAAAAATAAAAAATAAATAAAAAAAGGCAAGGAAATCTAATCTTGAACGAAAAAGTGATGGCAGCAGTGGAAACGGTAAGACCGTGCACGTTTAATTTATTCCTTGCCACATGTCACATTCAAGCAATGCGCTCCCTTATACAATCCATATGCGAGTCATATGAATATTTTAATGGCGCTGTGGTATTAACAACAGCGAGCTAAATTCCTCATAGCGCTGGTGAGAAAGACTTCCTGGTTGGGTGGGGATAAGGCTATATCTGGCTCTGGGGAATGGGTGAGATATCAAGGCCTGAAGACCCTGGCTGAAGAATGTCCACATTTACACACAGAAGGACTTTGTAGGTCTTCTGAAAATAAAGTCTACGTGGTTATCTTCAAATTCGGAAAGTTTGTCCAGCTTTTTTTTTCTGCATAGAATCTGCGCTACACCTAACCTATACAGTTTCCTTTATTTGAACATTTTCTACAAAGCATGTCAAAACAATGTGGGGTGAAATTCAAATCTGCCAAAAAGTTGTGGTGGACCAGTTTGCACAACCATCATCTTCATCGGAAGAGTTCAAACCCCCGCCCCTTTCTTCCCATTCAGTTGAATTTTCTTGGGAGAAAAGATGAGAGAATCCATCAGAATCTAATCCAAACACTGCTCTGCTAGTCTACGGTATGAACGACACACTGACTAGTGGGCGACCTCCAAAACGCACCAGTCGCTAGGGGCTGCATTATCCTGCATTATCCACCAGCACTCCTGGTGGGTGTGGGGTGAAGCAGGTTCAGACCGATGTGCTGCGTCAGGTGGGTTCATATCTCCTTTGACTGAGCTGTCTGGGAATTGCCACAACACATGGCAGTAGCCAACCCCCCCCGCCCCCCCCAACCCCCCCAACCCCCAACCCATAGCTTTGCTCCCGGTGTACAAAGCGTCTGGAGCAAATGCGTCTGAACATGTTGACAAATCAAACAGACTAAACAGATTAATTTATCCTTATTAAAATCCCCCAATAGAAGCGGTACAAAGGAAACTGTAGGGTCTTGTTCAGAAATACCTCAGATGAAGGGAATGATGGCCGCTCTACCAACTAACTCCCCAGAAATATAAAATGTGTCATTTTTTAAAGAAGGCAGTTTGGAGAAACCAGCCAGAGTAAGCTATATCTCGATAGCATCCAACCAAACAAACCCTCCCCTCCTGTCAGACCCCCCTCCACGGCGACTTCCCAAAAAACACACGACTAGCTCACACCTATGTTAATGTTTCGCACCAGCTCATTATACTACTGACACTTTATTCGATGACTGTCACATGTTTTGGATTTGTGTTCTTACTTTAATGATGCTATTACGGCGTATCTATGCAAGGTGTCTTTTCAGTATGGAGAAGACCGTACGCAAAATGAAATGTAGTCAAGTGATTATTATCATTATTCAAAACGGGCATTTGTTGCTGCAGACTGCGGACTGTTAAAGGCAGGTCAGTGACGCCGGTAATTAGCAAGCGGAAGCCGCAACGTCGCTTTTTTGCTTCTCCTTTTCTTATTGTTAAAGTGTATGTGGGCGGGCAGAAAACCACATTTAAGACAGAGGAGAAGAGAATCAAGAAGCAGGGGGACAGGGGGGAGGGAGTGCTATTACTCAGTTCTAAATAGAACACATGCATTCGTGTCATCACTTGAAATACAATTATGACATGGAGCATGAAAAGAAGTCCGTTCCGAAAACAATGGAGTTCAAACACCTATCATCCCATATCCTTCAAAGAATTACATACATGCACACATACTAACATACACACACAGACTCTTTGAAGGATACTTGTTTAGGTTAATTCTTGGCTTTTCGCTTCAATTCAAAGTGCAAAAGCTTTTCTTCGTACCATGATGCTGTTTTCTACAAAGTTAAAGCGTGCGGACAACCTCAGAGCATCAGAGTTGTGCTCTGCTCCATGTCCAGGAGGATGTGCTGAATGGGACTAAAACATTCACAGTGAAAAGAGATCGCGTTTCGGGACGGAGCCAAAAGCAGCCTAAAGAGAGCTTTATGCTGAGACCAAATTAGATCAACAGTCCAATAAAACCGTATATTTAGGTGTGTCCTAGATGAACACCCAGTGGATTTTTGCACTGGATATAGAATTTCTTTAGTGCAAATGTGAACACACTGATTTAAATTGACGTTTCAAAAGCATCTATCACGGCCTGAATAAATATATTAAAAAATAATAAATAAAAATGTTCTGATCATCAGAATGTCAACATTGGTTGTGAATGCAGTTCACAACCAATGAACTGCATTCTGCACTTGTGAAAGTAGTTGTATTTATGCATCATATTGCGTCATACTCGTACAGCTTGGGTAGTCAATTTAATGTTATGAGCTATTTGTTGAAATTCTATTTACATCCCGGCAGCAATCAGTAAAGCAAATGCTCTGACAAAAATCGGACAAAGATCTGTTATCTGTTGCTGTCAGATGCATGCGTCATTTCAACCAGCCTAAATTCAATGATTGGATAACTATCTGTTTACCTCCCTACCCGGCTACTGGTCTTCCAACAGGTATCCAAAAGGCTGGGCAGACCTATTATAGGTCTAGAGCGAGCTGAGCTAGTCATTTTTTGGGGGGAATTCGTTTAGGGGGGAGGCCTGAAGGGAGGGGAGGGATTTTTTTTCTGTTTGGATACTTACAAAATCAGGCATACTCTGGCTGGTTTTTCCAAATGGCCAAATACCCTAGCTTTGAAGATATTATGAAATAAACTAAGAAACTAAGAGCACAGCTTACTTTCCAAATATGACCCATTTCCAAGTAAAGAAATAGCTAATTGTGCCAAGATGAGAGATTTGATTGGATTGTGCCAAAATGTAACTGCTTGCCAGCTGTTCTCCTTGCAAAATGGAGGAGGAGGTTATGTTAATTACATTTGGATGGTGAATACTACTTACAATACTAATGTTCTTAAGCTTTACAAGCTAGGAGACATGAAAAGTTTGCATTTTCAGTTCAGGGAAAATTTGAAAAGATCCATAATTAGTGTGAAACACCACACCTGTGTTTGTCCGCTGTATAGAGGGTCTATTGAATACGTTTAAATAAGATGCGTCTTCAATCCAACCAATTAGGAAGCCTCAAAGAAATGAACTAACAACTTTGAACGAGCCGAGGAAGAAAATTAATTAAAGGCGTGTTCTAGCGTGCTAGTAATATTGCAGTTTTACATTTTGATACTCACTGTTGGGAGGTGGTGGTGAGGCCTCTCCAACCACTGTTTTTGTTTCTACAATGAGAAAAATATACACATGTAAAACATAATTGAAGTCATTGAAAAATGGTCTCACACATATTTTGTACCAGTAATAGCATTTCATTAATACACAGGATCAGATGTTATAATCCCTTGTGCCATTATACATAGCATTATACATAGGAATATTTACAAAAGATATAAAAACAATGTGTTTAGCTAATTAAAGTATACATACAAAATTTACTATACATACGCTATATGTATTCATATGAACATGCTACTGGTCATTTGGCCTAGATCTACTTGATAATGACATTCAGTAAAATAAACTAAACCAAAAACAAAGGATCTACAATCCAGCTAGCGTCAGACCCTTTTCGGACAATCATCTTGGCCCACCAAGTGAGTGCATTGGGATTAAATTGCGCCAAAGCCCTTTCACAGAGATCGATAGAAAGCAGGTGCTTTACCTCTGTGTGCCCTGACATGGGTCTGAAAACAGTTGTAGTACTTGTACTTCTTTCCACATACCCTACACACATAGGAGCCTGCAGGGGAGTGAGAAAGAAATAGGTTACATGGACAACATCTTGCGTAAAGAGCATCTACACACACACACACACACACACTTTCTACACACATAACACAATGCAAACATTTTGATACCAAAATAAATCAGACGAGATGACATTTCATTTCGATCCACATGATAGTGGATGAAACCCACAATCATGCCTCGCTTTGCAGTTGCTCAATTAAAAAAAAAAAGGCACATGAATGCTAAGCGTTACCAATCCGATAGCAAACATTGATTGGCTGAGGCAGCCATGGAATTTGGCCCTAGGCCGCCATATAACAAGTTGTTTGTTTAAGATACACAAACTGTATCTCAGCCATAAGCCTGTTTCTCAGGGATTGACTGGCTGTATATCAAACACAGAAATTGATCCCGGCACAGACTGTACACCGACAGCCTGTCGGTCATAGACTTCACATTGGACATGAGAGGACACGTCAAGCATTCGACACATTCGAGTGTCAGTGTCAGACGGGGCTCCATTAGAAAAGTTTAGATGATTTATATCTTAATTTCAGAGTTAGTCTAAATATAATTGAATTTACCACATACAGAAATGTGATGAAAAAATGTAATTGGTACAAGACTGCAAAAAGCAATGGGAGTAACATTGAGGACAGTGCTCGAGCGACTTTGTCTTTTCTCATTGACTATGTATGACTAACCTAGTACTAGTAATTGGAATTATTTTAGGTCAAAATCATGTCTATTTCTATAGAACTGATTACAATGGCTTTCTAAAAATCATCTGGATCTGGAAACACAACAATGTTGCTCAGATGTTATTCGTTGAGTTTTATGCAAATATTCAGTCAATGAGTCAGAAGAGTAACGACGGCAGACTCTACAAGTGTGCTTGAGTTTTCCTCAGCACACCCTGCAATCAGTGGGAGAAATTCAAGGCCTCATCAAAGGCAACACTATTTTGCACCTAGATAGACTCACATTTCAGGGACATTTGCGCATACGTTTATATGTCTATCTTTCCTCCAACCTTTTGAAAGAAATTCCATACTTGATGACAATAACGGCTGTTTTCTATTAAGATCCACATCCAGTATGAAAAGTAAGTCAACAAATTAGAGGGCACGCGCAGACCATGATAAGTTGGTAATGACAACACAAGGCGTGTTCATGCTGTTTTTAGCTTGATAGGGGCATTCAGGAACGTTTTGAGTCTACGCTTTCATTTTCAGCTGTAGCTCCGTAAGTCACTTTAAATAGAAGCCTCTGCTAATTTACAAAAATATACATTTAAATGTAATAGGTACAGAACCACTATAGTCCCTGAGGAATCTCAGATGTTCCTAGAAGCACTAAATCTGAATTGGATCACCGTCTGTTGGAACCTGCCCTGTGCAACTGTTCTTTTCCATTGGCGCCATGGCTGTTGTTCAAAATTCTTTGAAATTCCAATTATTGTATTAAATTACGTCTCAAAAGAATAAAAACCCAACCACCCAAGGCTCAATTCCTCTGTGAATCAAGTCGAACGAATCTCAGTTTTGACCAAAAGCAATGGCACCATTGAAAAAGTGATATAGTGCACCCCACCTAAGGACCTTTGGGCTGTGAGTCACCGACACTTCAGCCACTACGCCACCCTGCCCCCCCTCCCTCCCCTCCGCCCCCGCCCCTGCACTGCACTGTTCGACTCTACCTGCCCTAATCAGAAAAACTGCAACGGATAACATCAGGTAATAGACATGTAAATATATTCACACACACCTATGCACGAGTCTGTGTTCTTCGTCGGGGGAGGGGTACCGTGGGTAAACATACCCTGGGTCTGAGCCGCGCGGGCACCGCCTCTCGCATCGTTCCCACCAATCACCACGCAGATCTCCGCCGGGTCGCCGTCGTCCCCGGCTTTGCCGTTGGTGGTGCCCGGTTCCGTCTTCACCGTGACCGGCGGCTGGCCCGGCGACTTGGTCAGCGTGCCGACGGTCGCCAGGCCCGAGGTAGCCGTCGAGGCCGAGGTGGAGGCGGGGGTGCCTTTGGCCCCGCCCCCACCTGCGTCTGCCAGCCCGGTGCCGGGATTGGCCGCCTTTTGGGCGCTCATCGCGGATGGGTCGTCTGGGGTGTCGCTACTGTAGATGAGAAAGAGGTGGAGATAGTTAAGAGTGTGATGTATAGATAGAGAGAGGGAGAGATGGTCAGAGGAAGGGAGGCCTGGAGAGAGCAAGTGAGGAATACATCAGAATGTATGACTGCATCAATCACGACAAAGCATTTGTCACAACAGCAACAACAGAACAGTCCAAACCTCACAGCGCAGATTTAACAGCCCAGAGTCTAAGTTGCATCTTTACCATCTTATGTATAGTTCCTAGCTGCATTCTGTTCCAGAAGTGAACACATTGAGACAATTATGCTAACCTTTTTTCTATATATAACATCAAGGCCTGGTTTTTCAAACACACATAGTATTTGCATGGTGGAAAAAAGTTACCCCAAAAAAATGAAAGGCTAAAAACTTAAAAGGGTGACTTTGCAAAGGGAACAAAAAGCAGCAATGGTTACTGTATGCAATTAGCTTTGAAGCGAAGCACAGTGGTGGTTTCATATTTTATAGGTGATCTTTAATGTCAAGAAGACCTACGGTTCCGCAAGCAGAACAGGCGTTCTAGCACAACGAGTGCTCCAATTTCAATTTCCAACATCTAAAATTACTAAACATCTTGCTACTTTAGCGGCAAGCCATTGACATGTGCATGCGCTCACAATGGAACGTGCCAACATGAATGATGTTGTACAAATAAGGTAAACTGGTCTTCAGCACAAAAAACAAAGCACACCAATATAATGTGGGTGTTGTTTTTCATAGCCTGCTGCATACCTTTTCCCAGAAATTCATTACACAAAAACAAACAAAAAAGGTCCAGGCTGCTATGGGTTGAAAGTAATTGCCTCACATTTAATGCATGGGAATCGTAAAAGATCCAAATGGGGAGGGAACAAACACCTCTTTAAAGTGAGCGTTTATCTAGCACAGCCAAAATCTACCTCATATACCAAAATGCACAGCTATATATTTTTATAATCCAAAAAATAAGAGTTGTGTTAGCAAATTTAAAACATATTGTTCAATAACATTCCCACACAAATTGAATCAATGGTGGAAAATCTTGACACAATGGCTGGATATTTTTACCCACAAATGTGTTGCTCCGTTTCTGCATGTCGTTACATCTTCAGACACCACAGCAGATGGAACACAGCTCATATCATAATTTAGATTGAACAAAACAGACAATTATTTTTCATTAGTTCATTGCCTGTCAGCAAAAGCATCCATTGTCCGACCAGTGATACAAAAACAAGCCTGTTGCTATGGTCAGCCACATCCATCCTACCACCCATCTAGGACTGTGTAATGGGTGGGTTGTTTGGCTCCTGTAGGCCTTGCAAGATGTTTACATTGACTTGTTTACACCTACGTCGAGTTGCATTAAATATATGTGACCATCAAATTGATCAGAATAATGTATTCTGCTGACTAAGATTCTGCAACGTGACAGAAGTGGCTGCCAGGCAATAGGGAAAGTGTTGATTTGCTGTTGAACTCTAGACGAGTCGATAGGTGGGATAATAATATTACACTCTTCTTTTGGTCGATGGCAACATATTAGCGTATAAATTGATGTGTTATTCGTATAGTTCACCTCCTTCAAAGCAGAGTAGCAGAAAGATATATTTAAACAACTAGATGCACTATTGACTTCAAGTCAAGCGAGAACAAGAACTGCTAGACCAATTCCCCAAAATTATATTTTGAAGTTAAAGTTTGTATTATGAACCAATGAGAAAACCAAAATCTTCTGTCGTCAACAAATAAAAAAAAATTGCTTTATCTTTTAAGCTAATGTGAAAGCTGTTGACTACAGCCTATTAACTCTGTTTTACCTCCTAGGTTTGCGTTTGCTTTACATGATGGCATATTGCTTTGTATTGTTTCAATATAGTTTCTCTTTTCAGCACTTCTTTACAAAGAAGAAACAAATAACAAAAAGCCAAACTTTCCTCTGGACTGCAGAGAGAAAAATAACAAAGTTAAATCAGATTTGGAATAGGCTGGTTGATAGATTTATTCTGTTATATCAGCCTATCACAAGTTCAAAACATGAACATTCCACCCCAACAATGACCTGTCCATGCATGACTCTAGGCAACGTTTCTCTAACAAGATTCTGGGAAACTGTTGTCTCAAATCCAATGAAATAGATTTCCAGTGGTATGTCCCCCCTCAGGAGAAATGCTGGAGTCAAGACAGGAAATTAAGTTCAAAGCATCGATCACCTCCATTGTCGATATTGCCATTGTAAGAAAAACATTATGGAAATTTGAATTTAAATTAAATGTGTAAACGTATGGATAGAAATAGAACCCCACCTCTTAAATCTACATCAAATTAGGTTAGGTTAACATATGCAAGATTTTCTTCACAAAGCTATGTTTGTGGATGTATGCATAATAACCACAATGTGCAAGAGATTGTACCAAGTATGCTTGGTACATCCTATATAAATGGTTGGTCATAACACAGACTATTTATCCTCTATGCCGTTTTTGTGCTACTTAAAATAATTGCCCTATATATGGTCGGTATATTTTTGCTCCTCGCCGCAAAAGGTACGAAGTGTATTGAATTTTTTCAATATACTTTGCTAATAATTTCATCCATTCTACTTTACCTCATAATCGTGCTAACCTAGATTCTCTCTGGAGTTTCTAATCAGCCTGTAGGGGAATCAAATCTAAAGTAATACAGTAACCTGACATTCATGTCACATGACACATGTCAAAGACTACTGGTTATGTCACAGTAAGTTTCTTGGTTGTTTTAGGTTCCTTCCAGTTTCCCCCCCAACTGTTTTGTGATTTAGGTGCTGGTGTGTGTGTATATGTGTACGCATATGTGTGTGTGGTGGGGGCTTCACTAACACTGCATATTCACAATATCCAGTTAAAAGTGGCAGTGTCGAGGGATGACAAAAAAAAAAAAGCCTGAATGCTTTGCTTTCAACCGCTCTTTTTAATCAAATGCACATTTCATGTCCTGCGCAATAAATGTCTCCCCCAAGATGGTGCGTACGAAACATACATTTCACAAAGCAATAATGCAGGGAAATGGATGACTCCCTCAATGAATCACACACACAAACACACACACACAGACACCGTAAACTGAACATTCTGGAGGGGGAAAAAAACGATGTCAGCTAGTAAAATTCCATTCGCCTACACATTGAAACCGCCGCCTTAAAAAAAAAAAAAAAGAACCTTTTCAATCTATATGTTAATGACATGAATTAAAATTTAATAACAAGAGATATTGAAAAGCAGAGACTTGAATTACACCACAAAAAAAAAAATCCTCAAAGATCAGGGCCCCTAAAATTAGAAATTCAGGGCAGCTTCCACCGACTGCAGCTAAGCCCTTGTAGGCTGGCAGATTAAATTTTTGATGAAAATCAAAATTACACTGCAGAGCAGAGGCAGCCGTGGCGTACCAGGCCACTATTGTGATTTATGGATTCATTAAACCCCTGGGAGTTTCACCACCTCCCCCCTCCCCTTCTCACTCAGAGAAATAAGATTTGCTTTGCTGAAAAATTTGTATTTTTCTGAAACACAAGGCGGTTCTGCTCAGCCTTTGAAACAAAAAAAAAAAAAAGGAAAACAAGAAACGCTGTCTGTTTCTCTGTACATAACTACCGCGAGTAAACAGCCCTAATTTTTTATAGCTGCAGCAATTGAATGTCCCTATGCATTATTCATGAGAGCAATAAGGTTGATTTTTAAAAAGGGAATGGTAGGCACAATATGTGCAGAATGCACAGATTTTTCTTTTTTGTTATGCATCAGCCTCAAAGCCTGAAAAGCCTTTCCCCTGGAGCATAATTTAAGTGATGCCATTTTCTAACACGCCTTGGAGAATACTAAAAAGTATAAGCCCTAACAACAGTTTATGGTCGTGTTGAAATACGTTTCTTCGTTTACAACTAAACACACACACACACACACACACACACACACACACACACACACACACACACACACACACACACACACACACACACACACACACACACACACACACGAGATAGACTTAGCTTAATGTTAGCATTGACGTTAGCATTGACAGCGACGGATTGCATTTTCCATAAATGAACAAAAGGCCTTCCAACAAAGGCCTACAATTCAACTTAAAAAGCCACAGATACCATCCCACTATGTTAATCAACATTTGAGAAGAGATGGCTTCACCGTTTTATTTTTGCTGATGTCATTGTGGTTTCTTAAATAACCAGTAGCCATGAAAATACCAAGCTGAAACTAGCCTTTTATTTTCCAGCTCCTTTGTTGAATTGATGTCAAATGACTGCAGTGACTTGATATGACCTGTACATGGCTCAACAAGACTATAACAACAAGACTGTGACTAAATAAGAGAAAGGCAAAGAGGGATTGCATCTTTGGCTTATTTGCAATGGCACGGCCTAGCTTGTGATTTTCAAATAGTTGAAAACATGGGTTATGAGACACCCTGAATAACTCACTACCAAAATTCTGAATGATGAAGGTGTTCTCTCTGAACATAGTGCACATCAGACATTTGCTTTGGCCATAACTTATCCTGATCTTCTAAGGAACAAAATATCGGTTGACTTATACAGTGATATATATGTGATACAACCTATCACATCTGCTTAAAGCAGTCGCAATGCTGTACCGTTTGTGCAGTGAGTGGCCAGTGCACACACAGCCATGGAATTTATAGTGGCCATTTCACAGTAACATCGGTGTGCACTGCACTATGCTTCAGGAGCTCAGACATATCCGAAGTGCACGACACGCGACAAACTGCCGTATGAACCCTGGGCAAGGGCTGGGAAGATTACGTCATTTTTTCGTGTGGCTGGCATGCACAGTTCAAGCACAGCGACTTTAAATTAGGGATGACTGTCTGCGTGGCTTAGCATCACTAATAATAAGGGGAAATACGGACCATAGCCTGGACCATAGAAAACATAAGTAGTTGCAGCATGGGAGTCCACAGAGCTGAGTCAAAATAAATCAAAAATCAAAATTTAGTCAAATATGAAAACATAGTCGCCTTAACACTGTCATCAAAGTTACCCCTGCTGCTTTCTAGTCCCACTTTGAGCCATACTTAACTCTAGCTGACTGGCTTCACACATCTTGTACCCATGACCTTTTTTAAACAAATTACATATTTCTTGACGTGGAAAATGTAATTTAAATTAGACAAACCCTGCCAGGAACGTTACATGGATATTCAGTTCAAAATCCAAAGCTATTACAATTTAGCTCCATTAATGCCTGTCAACTTTTTCTATTACTAAGGTCCAGACATGATGAAGTGTGTGTGCCTTAGCCTCTCTGTTAGTGTCCTGGCCTGTTATTGCAGGCCCACTAACAGAGCCATACATAGGCCATATAACGTCAATGCAATCATTTCATCATTTTAAAAGGGTAATATTAAGTGTATTAAGGAGTATTAAGGAGCAGACCATTAAGAAGCCAGGTTCAGCATTGTCATTAAGAATAACGTTGTCCTCATGCAAGTTCAGTACACTTTGTTATGATAGTCCTGTTTATCTTTACTGGATACAATACTGGCAAATAAGTGGCCATGGAAATTCTTCTTCTTTCATTTGCATTAAAACGACCTCCTCTATCCTTATATGCCAGCATTTTATTATGGTCTATAATCTAAGCCAGAATTCAAATTTGGGATAGAACAAACAAAACATGAAAATGTCAAGGGTCATTTTCATTCATCACATTCTTGAAAGGAGAACAGTAAATGCCTGCAGCCAAGTTAAGGGACCATGTCTTTACAATGCACTAAAAACCAATCTCTTTCGTTTAATACAATTATTTAAAATAAATATATCAATTCCAAAATCCCTATACATGTCTTCCTCCCACACTGGCCTACTATCGTAAATTACCTCCTACACAATATTGACGTTGCAATTCCTTCTTGTGTTTATAGTACAGGTTTTGCTATAAACTCAACCAACAGGACTGATACTGAGTAACCGAACATGCCAGAAATACTTATAACTATAAGCGTTCAAACAGTAAATTGTGCCTTTATTAATAGTAATATAGCCATTATATCTAATAAAGATGTTGAAACATGCACGGTGATTGTATTGTTTCATTAAATGATTAATCCATGCAAAAGATAGACGTCAACACATGATTATAATGCCTAACAGTAGGTTCTAAAAAAGATTGTGGTATAGAATTGACACATCATTGCATTTGAAAACAAACTAAGCTAATTACAATTTCTTAATTTTTCAAAATGACAACCTAAAGGTGGCGCTAGAATCCAACTGAACTCCATTGCTAAATATATTTTATTTTAATTTAAAAAAGCATTTCAACATGGTAGGCAATGTAACGTTACACGTTAACCGCTCTCAGTCTGTAACAACTGTCATGTGACATCAAACATATAAATTGTTAATAAATAGTTTGTAAAAAGGAACGTTTCGTCAAATTTTCAGGAATTTCACAAAACATGGCTGCAGGAGGTTTTTGTGTTTGAGATTGTTCCACCCCTTCGCGTCCTTCATGTTACCAGTTACCAAAATACAACCAATATAGGCTGCCCCGTGTGATTTACACAAGTACAGCAGGCCTACTAATACATCCCAATTGTTGGAGCCTTTTAGTAAACTTTATTTCTGAAAAAGCTGTCAAAAATCAACAGATTGAGAGTATTTGGGGATGTCTTGTAAACCCAGGACCCTTTCGCGCTACATTTTCATCCTCAGTGCAAACCCGGGCCAGACTGCACAATAATCAAGAGTGATAACACGACCTCATTTAGAAAGAATATGATGCGTTGAAAATCCAAAGTGCTCCGACTTACCTCCCGAAACGATGAAGATTAAGCGAGGCAGCTCAGCTGCAATTCTCCCCGTTTCGACCAGCGGTGGCTGCTGGCTGCACACAAACGCCTCTTCCAAATTTTAAATTAGTTAGTAGAAAATTCCAAATGTTCAAATTCGAAACAACTTAATTTCCGTCTACACCAGCGCCGTTACATTTTCTACAATCGGTCGTGGCGTACGAGGATCTGTTTCCGCGAGGTTTCCATAGTCCGCGCAAGCCTCATTTTTGGACTACCTCGGGTTTCTCTTGCAGTATACCTCCTGTGTGGAATTTTTCGTCCGCCATATACAAGGGCAGATTCCGAAATTGCAGCGCCGGGCAGCTATATTAGACAACGTGAAAAAAAATATATAAATAAATATTCGGAGAACAGGGGAAACAAGTGGATGGACAACAATAACGTTACACTGGGACAAGTGCGGTTGCTACAACGCAAGTAAAAATGAGGTTTAAAAGAGCATATTCGCACACAATAACACTGCTACAGTGGAATACATACACAGTCAGAGACTCTTGTGCAGTATTTGTATTCAAAACGTTATGCAAAATGTAATGGCTAATCGTAACATGAACATCAACCTGTACTTTCTCTATTTCCGAGGTTAAATATACGATATAACAGATTGCTTCCGACCGTATACATTTATATGTATTTTGATAATATTTAGGTAATCATAGCATTTACTCAAATCATGTAGCAACATCATATGCATATACTTACTATTGAAGAGAATGCATAGACTTTATATGACTTTAGAGTTTAACCAAGGGATTACTTTGACTGGCCATCAAGTTTTTGAAATAAAAATACAAAAAAGTACATTCCAATTGTTCTTTTTGTGATTTGTTTGCTTTTTTATTGTTTTATTTTCCTTTTCATTTAGTTTGTGTGTGTTTTTTCCACGCACATTATAGTTTTTAACTGTTGTAGGCGTCTTAAATATAAATGTACCTATTTATGAATATGTAAGTAAGGGTATGGTGAAAAATTAACAAATTAATTTTATTAAGCTCATGGTTTTCCGAGAGGGGGGAGGGGAAAGAAAATTATTTTGCTGCCTGCTTAGTAAGCCTAATTGGGTAACTTTAAGAGACAAGTGTTTATATGGATGTCTGCAAAATACGTTTTGGGCCTAAGCTTTATATCTATTTTGATCAGCATCTCTCTACTTTTGCGATACATTTTGGACACTTACGTCTCAAAAACCAGGGACCATTTTAGTATGTTATGAGTTTTAGAGTTACCGGTATGTCACGATTTACCAGATGCTGACGTTGTTGTTAGGCGCTACATTAGGCTCACCCAATGCGTTGCTTTACCGGTTTCTCTCCCCCACTTCCGTTTCATTTGTATCTGTGGTTGCAGCCAGCAACATCGAGTCTACTGACTCGTGTCAAGCAGATCTTTATAAATGTCTCTGGTATCAAGAGCAATCAGCCCAATGAATCACATCCCTGTCGCTCTATTGGCCAGCCCAAATGGTTTGGGAGGTCTTCCTCCAGGTTATCTTGTCTTGTACAACGAGGTGTCACAAAATAGTCTGGGAATGGAGGCTAGGCCCACATGTTGGCATGGTCCTTTTTTATATTCTCACGTGTAGTAAGAGGTAGCAAGTACCCTGCAAGCGACGTCCTGGTCACATGCTAGGGTGGTCATTGGCCCAATCCCAAAGTGAGCCCTGAGGACTAAGGACTCACAGATTTAAATGATCTCAGGTGCTGATTAATTTAAGTGAGTTAGTGTGTGAGGCCACATGGGCTCAGATATGTAAAAACGGGATTGGGACAGCACTTCAAGAGAGAACATGTTACCTTGGCAACGTTTAATGACAAAGATGTTGCTGACACTTGCCGGTTGCCGGTTTGGGAATTTTCATTTTAAGTTTGTTGCTTTCCACACAGCCAAGGCACAGGAGACCGCTGCCTCATTGAACATATTTTTCAATATTTACAACTTTCTTCATTATTAATCATTTCTTTGTTGTTGTTTCAGTAATGAAGAATATTTTCATAGATGGTTTTCATTTACACCCTCACCTTTTCCATTTTAAAGAAACCTTAGCACATCAATCATCACAAAAAAAAATCAAACAAACAATCGACTCCAATATAAAAAAGATACAACACTTACAAAGTAATATATACTAAGCAATAAGAGAAGATTTAAAAAAGAACATTCATAATCGGATACAGTCTAGAATAGTGTCTTTGTTCCGGGCCTGGTCTAGCACAGGTCGAAAGGGTGTGCACCCTTAGTGTATAAAGACACATGTGAGTAATGTATCTTAATACATTATTGCAATACGGTTTTGTGAGTAATTGATGCTGCCCCTAGATAATATGAGAAAGCAATCACTATGTCACTATGTAAGCCTTAAATCACCAGACCAATTAGCAAATTCCCATCATGGGTGTTTATGAGTGTCCCACGCTGCTCCATCAGGCTGCCCCTCCCTGCAGTCATCATATCAAACCAGCCCCATATTAATTAGACTCAGATAAACAGTACTGATTGGCCCTACCTAGGCCAGGTCTGCTGGAAATCTATCTGAACAGGAGGGGGGGGGGGAAGTAAGACCTATGAAAAATTGCGAAAGTTTTGTTTTTCTAGCTCACGGCACTCATCAAATTCATAACATTACTAAACACGTCATCACTTAAGCACACCAAGCACAGCAGGAGTCATTCATAATTTATATATATCTATATCTATATAAAACTATATATATATATATATATAAATGATGTGCTTTGTGTGCTTAAACGATGACTGTAGTAATGTCAGTAATGTTATGAATTTGATGAGCTAGTAAAAAACTTTGCACCCTTTGCACCCTTTTTCATTTACTAGGGCCTACTTCCTCATTTGAATCTTTAGCCGTATGGAAACCTGAAACGAGGAGAAGAAAATATATATTTGATTTGATTCAATTTCAGGTAACCAAAAGCCTAGTGCATCCCCGAGGATAGCACTTGAAAGTGTAGGAAACTTATTTCCAAAGTGGACCTGGATGTTGAAACAAAGACATAAACATCAAATCCCATATTCATCAAGCCATGTGTGGCTTTGTATCCTTAAGACATAACCCTTACCATCTTCATCTAGCAATCGTATGTGATGAGAACTTTTAGCGGTATAGGGAAGGATATATTCTAATTCTACTGCGAAATAAGAAATCTAGCTAGAACTATGTATTGCTCATCGCACACCCAAAGAATATGAGGAATTATAAATGTTCCCCTCACGCCTCGGGACAACAGTGTGCTTGGAGACAGCCATCATTTGGCTAATAAAGGGAAGCTGGTTTGGTAGAGCAGCATCCCCTGAATAGAACATAGCCATTACTGCATTGTTATAGTTTTGCTATTTATGTAGGTGGGGTGGTAGAGTCCCAGTGGGATTGTCATCAGAGCTATACTGTATTGGGCCCTTTATTGGGCCTAGCATGCAGCGATGGCAAGTCAGATGTGGGTTACGGCCGACACTGCAAAGAAGAAGCTGGCCAGGAGCCAGACTTTATCCCATAGGTCGCGTTGGCCTCTCACGGTGCACCACTTATCTGCAGTGTCGTCCCTGAGGACCCCAGGGTCTTTTTCTTTGTTGAGGAAACCTATACACGCATTGAGGCATTGAGTGTCAGCCTGGAGATGGGCCTGGTCCTCCAGTCTTGTGCCCCGTCTACCTCCTGAGTTTGTTGATGGAGAACCACAACAGCCTCCTGGTTTGATGGGGGGGGGGGTGAAGTGGCTCCGCCCTTGGTTTCAGGAAGCACCGCCAGAAACAGGCGTGAAGCGCGTGGTGTAACTCAGACGAGTGACTTCATTGACTCCCTGCCGTGTCGACTTGTTTCGGAAGAAAGTTTTTTGTGGTCCTGTGTGACGGACCTCAAGGCAGAAAGAGCCAGAAGGATAAGTCCTATCGTCACATTCATCAACACCAGGGGGTAAAACTAGTAACCATGACAACCCGGTTTCGACCATTCGTTTGTGAAATTGGATAGTACTGAAAGTAATTGGTTTTGTTTTCAATGTCTGCTTAGCACGTTTGACCAGGCCTGGGTAGTGGCAACAACAAAGGTGTTCTTAAATCAAGTTTAAAGTATCGAGCCATCGAGTTTGGCTGAATACCCAGATACTATACATTTACAGAACGTGTGCGGTTGTCTGAGGTGAGTTTGGAAGGAAGGAGCCAACAGGGAATTCATTCTCTTAACAGGGACGTGCCGTTTTCCCAATGCTCGGAAAAGCCTCGACCCATTTGGAAACATGTAATGCACACCTTTTTATAATGCACAAACCTCTTCAAACATCTTACTCTCCTCACCTCTTTCTTTGGTTTTCACTTGTCTTTGAGTACACGAAAAGTGATACAGATGTAAAATGTTCTTCTTTTCTTCTTCTTCTTCTTCTTATTATTATTAATGTTGTTGTTAATATTATATGGCAATAATGATTACCAAGCAGAATGCTTGACAGGGTTTGTTCAATGAAAAACTTTATATCTATCACCGTGCCCATCATCACATGCTTAAAAGGTTTGTTTGGCCTTGGGTGACTAGGACATGGCAACTCCAACCAGTGATATAACAAAGCATTTTTAGGACAAAAATCAAATTAATATGCAATGTTGAAAATTATAATGCAATTGCACTTTTTATTTTTCATAATATGAAATGAAAATGCAACATCCAATTTTCATTTTCATTTTCCAAAAATGCCCTGCTAGTGAATAACATTCAAATGCAGGGAAAGGAAAGGAAAACCCCCTACGATAAATTGGACAATATTCAAATGCAAATTAAAAGTGGAAAATTAAAATAGCGCAAATTATCTTTATTTGTCATAATATGAACGGCATTATTTGGGTCATGAATAAACTAAATCAATCATCCAATTTGCGTTAGCATTTTCAAAACATCTCCACTTTAAAGTGATTTAAGTGGATTCCTCCCACTGAGCATCAGCTGTTTTTGGATGGGTTCTGGATACCAGGGTTTTGATGAAAGTCTGCCCAGTCAGAATTAGTCAGTCAGTCGATGATAGCAGAATACAATGTGTTCCAGTGTGCTTACAGCACACCCCTCTGCCAGTCCGGCTCCCTTGAAGCGGGTCAGGCTGGCCATGATCCGTTGGTTGTACTCCCGCTGGCTCTGTTGGGACGGAAACACCAAATATGATTTGTTGTCATGTGAAGACGCCACAGCTGTCCATATATTCACACATGATCTGATCTTTGAATAGGTCTTATTCTGCTCTAATTTGATTTGTCAGATTCTTATTCTGTGTGTATTTGGTATTCTGTGTGTCACGTCTTCTGTTATGAGTAAGCCTATGAAGCCTAAATGTATTCAAAAACACTAGCCAGGATCCATATAGCTGAAACATTATCTGTCGCTCCCTGTGGGTCCCTTCCTCACTTAGTTGTTGGTGAGAGCAGGCCAGGACAAGTTCCACTTGTTGTTGACCACTGAGTACAGAGTTTTGAATAAACAAATAGGCCTATATGTCCAGTAAATGGGCAAAGTGACAATTTGCTAAATCGGTTGTTATGTAGGTTCCAGACCGGCATCCCAGTCTAGTGTAGAACCCTTTGAATACATTTTGCACACGAACCACCACACACACACACACACACACACACACACACACACACACACACACACACACACACACACACACACACACACACACACACACACACACACACACACACACTTAAATAAATATTGCATTTATACCTACACGCAATATTACCACTAGATGGCAGAGTAAAACAAGTTATTTGAGTGTAATCTCTCTCTCTCTCTCTCTCTCTCTCTCTCTCTCTCTCTCTCTCTCTCTCTCTCTCTCTCTCTCTCTCTCTCTCTCTCTCTCTCTCTCTCTCTCTCTCTCGTCTATGCATGTGCGTGAAAAATGTACGCAATGCACACGATTAAATGCAAATACAAATTGGTCATAATCAAAACGTAGCAAGATGAGAAATTTGTTTAGCGTGTGTTTTTGTTCGTATGGACTAAGCGTGCATAATAGTAGGCTATTTTGAATACTAGCCAACAGATAAGAGAAGATAGGCCTTATGCTCTGCACCATGCCGTGCCTACATGGAATATGAACTCATCTTGGCAGTGTATCATTAGAGTATCTCTGACAATGTGAGAGAATACAACAACAATCACAACGCTCACAGTTATTATTACCATTTCAACCACAAGGGGCATTTTTAGGGATGACGCCGTATTTTATGTGTGTATAGTTTCTCACGCACCTCTCGCTGCTGTCTTAGAGCTTTTTACCCCAGAGCAAAATGTACATTCTGATGGCAGTGGGAGCAAGAGTTTAAATGGTCTGACTGATCGACGACATGAGACAAAATAATAAAACTGTGTGTGTGTGTGCGTGTGTGCGTGTGTGTGTGCGTGTGTCCTCATCCTCATCCTCATCCGCTTATCCGGGGTCGGGTCGCGGGAGATTGAAGAGGTGTGTGTGTGTGTGTGTGTAATATAATATAGCTAAGATGCAATGTTCATTGCCGATTTCATTCCACGAGAAGAATAGGGTTTATGTATTGAAAATGTAACGTCATACAAATGTAAACCCAACAAAATGTTATGTCTTTAAGTCAAGATTTGACAAGGCACTGTACATTGACAAAGTAATTAACATGTGCCAGTTTGATAAAACATTTGCCAATGAGGGAATCCTGTTTTCGTATTATACATCAAATAAACGCTGATGGAATTTGACCTCTCAGCATAAACCTGAGTTTTCTGTTACCTTAAGAATGTACGTTTGAATCCCTTGCTGCTTGTCAAGGTTATGTTGGATTTAACAAAAAAAAAGCAATGGAAGACTCCCTCGTACGCGTAGTAGATTTAATGCCGCCTTCAAAAAACTCAGAGGTTCGGAAGCTCTTACGTGTTTTTACGTAAACCTTCCCTTCTTCCGAAAATAAGAGCGTTCAGGAAACGCCCCTCGGAAGTGCGTAGGCTATGACATAAAATCTTTCTTGAGACTAGACTTCATAACAACAACAAGTATGGATGCCCGCAGGGACCTCTTTGCGCTTCTTTGCTGAATCAGATGAATCATTTATTAAAACCGCTTGCGATGGTTGAACATGAGCGAGAACTTATTAGGCGATGTTTATAATAGTAAGCTATAATGTATCGTAATGCCAATGTTAGAATGGGTGTTAAGTCCGCCTGCAGTGCTTGCTGCAAGTTCACTTTATTCGATCATTGAAATGGGCAGCCATTGTTGTGACGTAATCTCAGAGGACTCGGGTTGCTTCACTTCCGCACGAAACTCGAAACACGAAAACTCCAACCCAACGAAGTGTTCAGAACACTTTCCTCCGAGCTTAAGGTCCGAACCTCAGAAACTCCCGGAAACTCGGAAGGAGTTTTGAAGGCGGCACAACTTACGGACAACTGTCAATCTTCAAATAAAATACAATATTGATGCATTTAGGATTATTATCTACATCTTTTCATATTGTGTATATGTAAATGTATGCTTCATAAATGTTTTGGCATGTTGTTATTTGAAATGTGTATCTCTTTAATTCAGTTTACTTCTGCTGTGACATCCACATTTTGTGGGATCAACAAAATACATCTTATATTATCGTATATCTCACCTTACATCAAACTTCAAATGAAGATTGCACTGAAGTAGCAAGTTAAACGTGCCTTGGTAGTTAGCTCCACCTCCAGCCAATCAAAAGGCTTCTTGGGATTCTTCACCTTCATGAAGTGTGACCTCATAAGGCCTGCTCCCCTGGAGAAAAGACTATCATTGTTCTAATCCTACCATTTAGGTGCAAGCACTTGATTAGGGGAGTAAGGAGCTGAGCAACGGCAATTTGGGTTGGGAAAGTAGCAATTTAGTTCAGACCCGAATAAACCAACCTGTTCTTTCTCATCCACACAAGGTCAACAATAATTGACCGTGTGTCTAAGAATAAAAAGAGGACCATTGTTCCAAAGTCTCCATAATGACCCAAACACACGTTTGTTTATACCGGACTGGGCCGAGAGCTGGCTATAGTTAGCCTTAATGCCACTGCCTGTTTTTGGCTGATGCGTTCACATTGTGAATTTCTGAAGTTGTTATGTGTTATTAGGATTTCAAGTATTATTGTAAGTGTTATGTATTCTGCCTTTAAATCTGGTAATTGCCGGTTAGAAATAGAGTTGGTTGAAAGACAAAAGACAATAAAAGAAGATAAAGTACTACTTCTAGACTTCTTTATACACCTTTGTTGTACATTTGCTGGGGACTTTTTGGTAGGCTACAATTGAGTAAGTAACCATTATTATAGGCTGCTATTATATATTCATCATAATGAAAAGGACAAAGGTAAAAATAAAAAAATAAAAAAGACTTTCAATATTTCACACTGACTGACTGGTAGGCTACTCCGTTTAATTAAATCCGGCGTGAAGCTTTTTATTCTCAAACATTTCATCAAAGACCACAGGCAGTAAATAACAAATACAATGAAACATGAATCATTATTGAAAATGCTTGAATTAATAATACACAATAAGATAAGTGGCTGCACACATTTATGGAATAAAGGAAGTAAACTAAGGTCTAACAATATCAGGGACAAGAGTTGAAAGCTATTTTAGGGACCTTCTATTCTATATAAAGACAGAAGACACAAACAAAGTCTGGTGCCTGGCTGACCCCAACATTATATTCTATGCTATTATAATGTATATAAAGACAAAATAAACACAAAGAAATGTCTGGCACCTCCAGAAATAGCACAGAGGAACTTTATAACACAACTTCTGTGCAATCGTTTAAATGAATCTGCCGTATAACAAGGCATGTAAAAAGATCGAAAGAACCATTAAAGCAGGCGCGCTAGTCTGTTCTATCTCGTGAATCGTGCACGCATGTAAAGAAGTCGGGACCGGGGAAGTGGCACGTGGAGACCACCTCCGGAACTGTGTTTGAGTGCGTGTGCGTGTGCGTGTGCGTGTGTGTGTGTGTGTGTGTGGTGCGAAAACGTGCCCTGAGTTTTACGTGCCAGGGGCGACCGCAGTGAACGAGGAGAAGGATGTGGCAGCGACGGAGCAAAACACACCGGAAGATGTTTATAGGATGGTAAGAGGGGAACAAGATGTTAACTCGGGAGCAGAGGAAAAAACTAAAAAGATGGGACTTTGGCTCCCTTGCAAAATCATTGATTTGATTTGAATTGATTAATTGATTAATCCAATTTTGAATTAGGCCTACTTGGACTCTCAGAACTTGGTGTGAAGGTATGATACATGATCTAGGCCTTCTGTTAATCATCAATATGAAGTAATGTTCGATTGTGGGATTTTGCGTGGATGAGTGGATGAGTCTTTCACTTGTCGTACTTCCCGGTATCCAGCAGGTGGAAATAGCAAGCTTTTATTGTCTAAGAGATTATATCATGGAAATACAATAACTCCATTCATTGGAACATCTTGACTACTCTATTCATTACAATGCTGAGATCAATGCTTTATTATATACTACTTATAAACTCTGATGTAAATAAGTTGTATTTGTGTCCATGCATACATGTAGACAACAGTGTGTTCTGGATACCATGATTTAAAAAATGCCCCCTGCATCCAACAAAGATCAGTCTCTATTCTGACCCTTAAATTGGCTCACTCTGCAACACAAATGGCAGTTCATGCTCCCCATACAGTTAAGTCACTAATATATTGGAAAGCAAATATATCAGGTAAAAAATGACAACTTGAAATGCACTCCACTGAGAGTAAATGATAGAGATACAAGGAAGCGTATGTGTTATGTTATACATGCATGCTTGTGTGTGTGTGTGTGTGTGTGTGTGTGTGTGTGTGTGTGTGTGTGTGTGTGTGTGTGTGTGTGTGTGTGTGTGTGTGTGAGTTAGTGAGATTGACCTCAGCAGTTAAACGTTTTAATGAATGGTCTAAAAGTGGAAGCTCATTAGTAGACAGTAATAATAGACACTGGGCTTCTCAGGGGCTTGGCAGGGCGTGATTCTGCCTGGTACACTCATATTTATAGAACCCCTACTCTTCCACAAAATAGTTCTCTTTAGTATATATTTAATCAACATTCCTAATATGCATTTCATACCATTTGTGGTTTTGTTATACTATTATTACAAATGTTGTGTTTTACAAATAATAACGTTTATATCCCATTTTTCAAAATATAAGTTAAAAAGTATTTCAAAGTATATAATTTAACCCAGAAAACACATTTCTCCTTCCCAGCCAAGTAAGCAAAAATGAATGTCCAGATTAATAAATTATATCAAAAATACAAATGAATCAGTATTGTAGAAGACCCATCAAACTGATGGACACTAAATGGACTTGGAATGGAGTCATGAATGCATTCAGGAATTTCAGGAATATTCTAGATGAGTTTTAATGCACCAGTGTTATTTTCCGGATGACCCTTTTCTTTTGCCAATTCAAACAAGTAGAGAGCCTGAGACAGATTCCTGCAGCTGGCTGACACCGCCCACTGACCCCCCTCCACCAATCAGCACCCCCCTCGGCATGGGGTGTGTTCCTAGTGGGGCATATTAGTTCCATCCAATGCTGCGTTTCAGGGACACTTTTTAGCCTGTGAGTTACGAGCTGGAACTGGGAGTACGTCAATCTGGTACGAGTTACAGGTTGCCTGGAATGCACCATAAGTTCTCACATCATGTGGGTGGCATCCAGAAAGAATGTGCATCTCTTGGATTCTGTGATGGCGTTTAAAGGGACACACACACACAGGGCATACAATACAGTGTAGGCATAAAGCACTGCATGTAGCATGAATGCTAGCTGGGTGGCGGAACTGAATGCAGAATTCCGCATTCAGTTTCCCCACCCAGCTAGCATTTAGAACCAAGATGGCCGTTATAGGTGATAAGCCCTGTTAAGATAGGAAGCGAGTTTTCAAAACATCCAGATGCAGTTGTCTCTAATATCTCAAGATATAACAGCTGTCTGATATAACAACTGTATGACACTACATTATTTTCCCACAGACGGTAGTGGCCCCAGATTTCAAACGGTGCCTTTAATACAAACTATACGATGAATGAATAAATTGTTTATTTCATACATTGGGTCATACATTATGAAGAACAAAATGTAACAATTGTGTGGATGCAAATGACAAGAACATCATCATACATGTTAAACCAATGCCGCTCACACATTCAAATTCACACAATCATAACCGAGGGAATAGGCCAAAGCCAATGGCATATTTTTGCCCATCCTATACAGTCCATACAATAACCCAGAATATCAGCAGTACAGAAGTAAGAAAAATGCCTACAATAGGATTTATTGTTACACCAAACGCATTATATGTATTTAATTTACAATTGAATGCGGTCTTTCATGCTAAACAAAGGGTGGCTTTAGGTACAGGCCCAGGGTGGAATTCATTCATATATCCAGTACCCAACCATAATTGACTGCCTAATTCATTAGATATTTAATAGCTATTTAATGCATAGCCAGCCAGCTCATTGGCTTGGCAAATTGTACAGTTATGCATGGGTCTACTGCTTGAACTAAATCCTTCAACTTTATGGGGGGAAATGAATAGGACCTTTCATACAATAATTGTATGAATAGAAATATATGCCAGCTCCACACACGATTGTCTCTTCCATTAATATGACTCCTTTGTTGGGCTACGGGATTCAAGTCAGGCGCCAAGGTCGAAAAATGTTTCCTCCCATTTCAGGGAAATGACATGGGAAACGGGATTAATCTTCTGTACTGACAGTTTCCCCTGTGACCTTCATTGCTCTGCTCTACTCTACTCCACTCCTGACCTTCTGTCAGAATTCTTCCCCTTATGTACTTCTAGTGGCAAAAAGTCAACAAGCACGTTATATTATAGCAAATTTGATCTTTCTTGCTATCTGTCAATCCGTCTGTCTATCTGTCTGCCTGCGATGCGTAAAAGGTTTTGTCTGGACCGCACTGTATGTCATCCTTGCCTCCTTGTAAAATAGCAAACCAGACCTAATGTATTAAAACCCGGTCTGGCTTTGTGAGGGCCTTAAGTGCAGGGACATGGGGATGAAGACACATGTTTAGTGCTGTGGATTATCCCAACGAATATAACACTTCAGTCAAATTAAATGTTCCATGCATATATGCATATCTATATAGGCATATATACTGTATATACATATGGATAGGAACTTTATTAATCCCTCGGGAAGGTTCCCTCAGTAAATTGCACTTCCAGCAGCAGCAAACAACACATATATATATATATATTTAGATATATTTATATTTTATTCCTTTTCTAATATTTGTCTTGTGTCTATTTGAGTGCTCTTTGTATCTTATCCCATCGTGCTCTTATGGTTAGAACAATATATTCTCTCCTGCTCCTTCTTTCCATCCTCTCAAGTCTGTGTGTTCCTGTGTTCTTTTCAACGCCCTCTCTCTCTTTCTCACTGTCTCCCATTCTCTCTCTCCCTCTTTCCCCATCTTTGTCTCTTCCACCCTCTCATTCTCTCATTGTCTCTCTTCCTGTCTCTCTTCGTCTCTCTCCTTCCCCCGTGTCTCTCTTCCTCTCTCTCCTTCAGTTGCTCTCTTCCTCTCTCTCTCCTTCTCTCAGTGTCTCTCTTCCTCTCTCGTTCTCTGCATCTCTCTTCCTTTCTTCTTCTCTCAGTGTCTCTTTCTTCTTCTCTCAGTGTCTCCCTCTCCTTCTCTCAATGCCTCCCTTCCTTTCCTTATCTCAGTGTCTCTCTTCCTGTCTCTCTTCATCTCTCTCCTTCCCCCGTGTCTCTCTTCCTCTCTCTCCTTCAGTTGCTCTCTTCCTCTCTCTCCTTCTCTCAGTGTCTCTCTTCCTCTCTCGTTCTCTGCGTCTCTCTTCCTTTCTCTCTTTCTCTCAGTGTCTCTTTCTTCTTCTCTCAGTGTCTCCCTCTCCTTCTCTCAATGCCTCGCTTCCTTTCCTTGTCTCAGTGTCTCTGTCCTTGTCTCTGGGAGGTGAAGGAGGCTGAGTGTGAGACATTAGAGTGAGGTTATGAAACACTGCAGCACATTGATATTCATAGTGCCACCCTACTTTCACCACCACCTGAACGCACATGCACACACACACACACGCCCACACACACACACACACACATGCACGTGCCAACAAACACACATGTACTTGCACGCGTACACACACCGCACACACACACACACACACACACACACACACACATGTACTTGCACTCTCGCACACACACACACACACACACACACACACACACACACACACACACACACACACACACACACACACACACACACACACACACACACACACACACACACACATTAATATTTATATATAATGAACCATATCGGAGTGCACTCTCTGAAAATAAACTGAATGTTAAAAGCCAGAAGACACAGAAGAACGCTATGTCAGTGCATGACACAATTTTACCAACAAGTTCTCACAATAAAATATTGTCTGTATAGTCAAAATCGTGTTATTTACCAAAAACAAAGGGACAGTGTGTAGAATTTAGTGGCAGAGATTGTCCCATAAGCTTAGCTCTCTCTCGGACGCGCCGTCAACATCAACTGCTGGCAAGAGTTCCACACATCCACACTCACTGTGGCATTATATATATATATATATATATATATATATAAGCGTCCTAGAACCTTAACCCTCTCTTGGATGCACCACGTGATGGGCCCCCCTGACGGGAGGGGCCCCCTGCAGGGACCCCAAGGAGTCTCCCACCCCAGGCACCCCAGACACCGTGACCGCGCACACTGTAAAGTTGAACTTTCTTACTTCAAACAGAGTGTGGGTGAACCTTTATGTACGAAGCAGTACCTCATTAAATACATGGAAATATTAGGCTATAGGATTGCCTATTTTGTCGACAATAATTATGCGGCTGTCATTGTGGAATTCACCTTGAATTCAATTATTAGAAAAAAAAACAACAACATCGAATCTAAATCGGATTCTAGATTTGAACAGCTCCGTTAAATATTTACACTGGTCCTGTTATGCAACTACGTGATTTTCTGTGACATTGCCTTTAACCCGTAAGGGAGAGCAGGAGGACTGAAGAAGAGAAAATGGTACAGAAAGAAAGGATGTACTAATTGACATCGTGACCGCGGGCTACGTGTGGCGTGGTGCAGAGAGGAGAACGCAGCCCCCCCCCGGGAGGAGACCAGCGTTGCCGGGAAGGTGACTGGAGGTTTCTGCGTGGCCACAGAGCCAGAACGCTTTTTGTTTTCGGTTCCCTGTTCCCTGTTAATAAAAGTGCCATTAAGGCTTAAACGGACCGTTGACTTGTGTCCACCGTGGGGAGGGCTGGTCCCTCACTGAGTCGGGATACCAGAAACCTCATCACTGGACACTTGGCTACTCAATGCTTTCGTAGACATCATTCTGGAAGTACCTACTGGCACCCAACACAATACATGCCAGGATAGGCCAACCTAATCATTGGAAGGCAAGGTGAGTGGTGAGATTTAGGTTGGTTGCAATCTGCAACCTAACCGCTAGTGGCAAGCTATGTTTTACACACTGGAACTTTAAAGCTTACCTCCATAGCTGGAGCCAGAAGAAGCCAGAGATTACAAAAACAACCATTACTGTAGCAAACAATACAAATTGTACCAGGTTTAGAGGTAAGTGGTTGTAAATTGGCAACAAAAAAATAATAATTAATAATTGACCTTTACCCAAGCCTCCATAATGAAACTAAGTGCTTGTAGTAATATTGAAGGGGGGAAAGTATGGACCGAGACCATTTAATAATTGACTATACCGACATTAATCTTTCACTTGAGGTTGTGAACTTAAGGCATTTTTTTACAGTTTATAATATAGGCTACAATATATATTACAGTAAGAGGAGGTGAACAAAAGTGTACTAGAGGACAGCAAACTGGACTGGACTGGTAAGCTAATTGGCCCAGTAAGCAGGACGCAACCAGACAGGCAGCTGTTAACAACAGTGCATTCACACGCACTGATTGGTTAAGGCCTTCAGTAAATGTGTAAACTGCCATGTAAACACCATAGGCCAGCTAAGCCAATCTTTTTACTCCCAGACTCATGAGATCTGATAACTTTGGATTAATGGTCAGTGAATTTGTATGTATGTGCCAGGCCAACAGTTCAGAGATGAAGTTTCAGATAGCACAATAATCACCAGCTGTCTTCCGCATTCAGTTCTATCCAGCTAGGGTTTATAACCAAGATGGGACCCAGATAGCTGCTAGACAAATAAGGCCACGGGCCAGGGAATGTTGAATGGCTGAAGGATCAGTGGTGGTTTCAGATGAAACAATATATTGTTCAGTGTTGTTTCAAGGATGACCAGTTATTGGCATATGGGGTTATAAATAGAAATGACTGTTTGGGCAAATCCAATGCAATGGTGTGAGAGGTTTTAGCCTGTGGTGGATGTGGGAACAAGCCAACTCACCGTTGTAAAAACACACATATATCAATTGGTTTTTAGTCTGACTGCTAGCCCTGGCTGAACTTTTTACACAATAAATCCATATTTTTAGATTTCAGGATTGGTTCCCAGCTTTGAGAAGCAAGTTCTGACCACAAAGCGGCGATCTGGTGAACTGTAGTGGTAGACAGACGCGAGGCGAATACAAGATGCTACTACGGCTACAACATTCAAATCAAAACATTTTCAACTCTGTTATCATTGCACAACGAAATGTGATCCCTGCAGTTAGCCCTACACTATAGCAGCGCTAGGAGCAGTGGGCAGCCACAGTGCAGTGCCCAGGGACAAAATCCAGGTCTACTGCCAAAACCTTGGTCAAGGGTAATGGCATGAGTATTAAACTAACACACATGTCTTTCTGTGTGGGGGGAAACCCACACCAATCCAGGGAAAAATCGAACCCCAGCAGGATTTTAACCCATGACCTTCTTGCTATGAGGCAACAGTGCTATCCACGGTCCCATTACTTAAAATAATTATTACAAAGGTCAATTTGAGGTCAACTCGACACCTGCTAGTTGATAACATTTACTTAGCTTTTTAGACTCACCTTAAGGTACATTGTCTTTTATCAATAAAAGCTGTGAAGGAATTTTTTAATCTATGGATTGTACTGTGAGCATGGTAAGTTTGATAGCATGAGGAATGATAGCATGCAGGATAGCATGAAGTATGAAAGCATGAAGAATGATAGCATGCATGATAGCATGAAGCATGGTGCATGCCAGAATTAAGTATGAAAGCATGAAAGATAAAGCATGATAGCATGATGTATGATAGCCTGAAATATGATAGCATGATGTATGCAAACATTAAGAATGAAAGCATGACAGATGATAGCATAAAGCATGGTATGGTATGGTATGGTATGGTAGCATGAAATATGATAGCATGATGTATGATACCATGAGCTACAAAAACAAACAACAAACAAGAACAACAGCAACAACCTAAATGTTTAAGATGTGCTTGGTTAAGCACATGAATGCTGACAAGCCAACAAAACCAAATAAAAAGTTGATATTTAACCTCAAATAATGATGTCCAACAGAGCATTTTTTTTCTCGCACACTGTAAAGTTGAACTTTCTCACTTCAAACAGAGTGTGGGTGAACCTTTATGTACCAAGCAGCACCTCATTAAAAAAATACAGCATGTAAAAAAAAGAATACATGGAAATATTAGGCTATAGGATTGCTTATTTTGTCGATAATAATTATGCTGCTGTCATTGGAATCCACCTTGATGCATCAATTATTAGACAAAAACAACAACATCAAATCTAAATCTGATTCTAGATTTGAACAGCTCGTTAAATATTTATACTGGTCTTGTTATGCAACTACGTGATTTTCTGTGACATTGCCTTTAACCCGTAAGGGAGAGCAGGAGGACTGAAGAAGAGAAAATGGTACATAAAGAAAGGATGTACTAATTGGAGCGTATGATTAAAGTAGCAAATAAATAATAGGTAAAGGAACTGCAGAGTAACATGATAAATAAATGGAAAGGGATATGGTTAGCAACAATGTAGGGAATTGACATATGGATGAAATAATGAGGGGCAGATATATAAAATATATTGAGTTTTGCATCATGGTAATCAATATATTGACGTTAGCTACTGTACAATACTAGTATAGTACAATAATAAACTTTTTGTATTTCATTTTTTTTTTGTCTGTCATGATGAGAAATTATAAGATATCATTCCATGCAAGCATATGAAAAAAATGATTTATGTGTTCATCCCCCATAGCTTGTCGTATATATCTATGTCTTGGACATGTTGGAAAGTCATAGCACTACAAGCATATGGATGAAAAAAAGCTTAAGGCCGTCACTGAGACAAATGAGCGTGAAAGAACAAGGTCAAAGGTTGAGTGTGATTGCATATCTCTGTGACAACGAGACAGACGGCAAGGTCATTCCAGACATAAAACACCCTCACACTGAGACCAGTTCTGAAGTTTGTTTTGGTCCGGTTTAGAATATGACTTGCTCTGGAACAAACCTTATCTCACAGACAGAGCAGTACCTTAGTATAACAAAGCACTTTTTATTGTTGTCAAAATACCCAAATCAGGTCATGGTCATATTTATAATTTTAACTTAACTCAATTAGGTAATTTAACGATACTGTCTGTGTTTTTTTGTAATGTGTCTTACAAAAGGATTGAGAATCAAAACATTGACCATGCACAGTGAGACAATCAACATAACTACAATGCAAACTATCCATTTGCTTTTTTGCTTGTGTAATAATATATTGTATGTACAGTATATTATCGACAAGCAGCAGAAATAGAGACCATAATGACATATTAAGTGAGTAATGTAAAGGAAAATAAAGCTATGTCTACAAATAAGGTAGGGTCTATGAAATTAACTCGATAAGTCGTGCCAAAGACCACTTTCATTTGAATTAAACTTTTTCCCCCCATTTTCCATTCAGACCAAATATATTGTTTCATAAACGCAATTTCCAAATGTCCTGCATCCCTGACCTCATTCCAGGGCAGAACAGGGAGGAGACAACAGCCTGAAACAAAAGCATCCGATGCACGCCAGATCACCTTGAGATTAAATAATCACACACACTTGGCCTGGAATTTGAGTGTGCTTTGTTTATTAACCCTTCCCAAATGATGAAGTACATCAGGGAAATTGAACAAAAAGAGGATGTGGTGGTCCTTTTAAAACATCTGATTTGTTCAAGCGTCTAACTGATATCAGAGGAAGAATGAGGGGAAAAGGGTTACAACTGCAATATAATGAGCACACATAATTGTAAGATTTAATATTATTTAGGCCGACATTGCAAAATATGTAAACGGAATAATACATACGATGGCATATGCATGTGTGGGATTTTGTACCGTGAGGCTTCTGTGAGTTCCGTGAGGCTCTTAGGCCAACTTCACTACACACGACACCACAAGCACTCAAAAGCTGAGCCTTATTTTGGACATGTTTTGATTCCAAACAAACTTGGCATTGGTATGCCTTTAGTTCAAGAAAGACTTTTTGGACATTTTCCACTCACCCACAGTCAAACAAGAAGTACTGCACTTTGTAACTTTGTTTTGAAAGGTGCTATATGAATAAAGTTATTATTATTATTATTATTCCTCAATCATCCCAGCTCTAGATTCAACCGAGTCAGCGTTTGTTAGTCAAAATCAAAGTAAGTTGATGAGATCGTGAAGCGATGGTAAAATACACCATGCCAGCTTCTCCAAAATTGGTTGTGGTTTTGCTGTCACTCGTCTCTTTGTGAGCAGTGAATCTGAATAAAAAAACAAGATATATTTATTGATTTAGAGATGCATTTTCCAATTTATTTACCTTGCGTATGTACCATATGCAACTAACCCTCATTGTGTGTGGTTTTCTGGACTTTACGGTCCCCCCACGCGTGCGTGTTTGTGTGTCCATGTATTTGTGTGTATGTATGTTGTTTTCTCAAATGCACTATAAATCCTACCTTAACAGTACTGAGTTGGGTATTAGTGATGAACACTCAAATGTGGATGAAAACATCTGGCAACATCACATTCCTCAGATGTAACACTCATGTCTATGTTGTGTCAGTGCCTTGAACCTCAGTGGATATCAGTTTACACACACACACACACACACACACACACACACACACACACACACACACACACAGAAGAAGAAGATAATCTGACCTGAAATATGCAGAAACATCCTATTTAACTCGTTTCCACTAGTATTCTTGGAAACTCAATCAAACATCTAATAAGCAGTTTGTATGCAGTGTCCTAAATAAAGAATTCCCAATCCACACGACACTACGTCGACTCTCGCGGATGTCATTCATATCCGAGTGAATGAAGTGAAAGGAGGAAGAAAGCAAACTGGGTCTCTGTGTAATATTCTAGGAAGTATTAAAAAGGAAACCCATGGGACAAGCTGAAGGAACAGTCAGAAACATCTGCTACCCAGAGTCCCCAGACTGGAACAGGCCTCATCTGTTCAGCAAGCACTCTGTTTATTCCCATTTAACAAACAATATGGAGTGAAGATAATTATTTGAGATAGGCAGTTAAACCAGGAATCGATCTGAGGTTAGTAACAATGTGTTGCGGTACAAGGAATTTATGAAAGTTTATCCGCTAGCATTGCATTTTCAAAGGGACTGTTTTCAATTATAAGGGTCCGAAGAATCACCCTAATCTCCCAACAATGTATAAATGGGGGGAAAAAGAATAGGCCTACCGCTATATTTTCAAAATATGCCAATAATTAACCTGCAATTTACCCAGAAACCGCCAGAACAAGCACATTATACCACAAACAAAAAAAAGACAGAGCATAACAAACATTATACCGCAAAACACCTCAAAACTACTGCAAAAAAAAATCATTCAATTCAAATTATCCTGAAAATGCCTTAATGATTCAATCCCAAATGTCCCACACAAATTTTACCAAATCGTTGTGCACATTAAAGGAAAGTACTGGTTTAATCGTGTCCTATTTCATCATATAGGTACATACTGTATATTGCATCCTATATATGTGGAGGCAGCAGAATCTCACTCAGAACAGATAACAGAAACAGAGCCTGCTATTCCCCAGGTGTATAACCGGCCATACAGAAAGAGAATCAGTCCTCTTCAGAGCATTATACTTTCCGCATGAATAGTCCAAACAACAGGACACATGCTTGGATCATTCTATGATGTAACAGCTCTGTATATTAGACCCAGAACCAGCATTAACATATTCATACAGACATGAATCTGAGCCCCTTACCCGATCACCAAAAAGCTTTTTATGAACTGATGTGCCCAGCAGCAGTGGGCCCAGTTGTGTTGCGGACCTTGGCAGACTGCGAATTTGTGACCACTTCAAAAAGATCTCCATTTTGAATGAATGACAAATCGCCCCACAGAATACTCGCATCAGAATACCAAATTTGTGTTCATGGAAGAAAAAAAAAAAAAAAACTCATTATTTTTTATCCTATCTGTTGCTCATAATTCTGCACCACCATTTTAAATCCGCTCTGTACCAGTAGTAAAATCACTGGTGCAGATCTTTAATGTGGCTAGCTAAGCATGTCACAAGACTAACGTTGGCCGCCATCGTCGCTCTGCTTGAGTGCACACGCTGAACTCAGAAAACTCCTGCCTGAAGCAGTTTTCTGGAGCAGTCACTCAAAGCTTTCTTTGTTCTGCGCCATATGTGAGTTCAATGATTTACATGCAAGTGGTTTATCCATCTTGTCACATAGAAGTAATCAACTTGATAGCATTTCGACTTACAACCTGGGGAATGATATTAAAGGCCCAGCCGTAGCGCAAGCTATCAAATGAGTCTCAATACGATTCAAACTATTTGATGCACTTCCTCAATTATGTCAGTTTATCACTTGCAAATCTCAGAGCCATTTTCACACAATCCTATATGACACTCTTAAATGTAAACAACATATACCAGATATATTGTTTATTTACATCAAGTATGTGCAACTTACAGAACCTTAAATTATTTTTCACAAAATAATCTCTCCCTCATTTTTCATTTTCCCCAAAGAAGTATTCTCTTCATTTTTCTAGAACTCCTTTTTCGATTTTTTATTCTCTCAATCATTTTTCTATACCTCCCTTTTCCCCCGCAAAATATTATCTCTGTCATTTTTCTCCACCTGCTTTTTTTCAATTTCTTATTCTCCATCATTTTCCTATGCCAAATTTTTGTTGTGGATGTACGGGATTAGTCGGGGAGTTAGGAACGAACACGTCTCGGCTTTTTTTGCCGTGAGAAATTGGATGTGTGGCGTGTGTGCGGGTGTAAACAGGCAAAAGCGCGTGTCACGGTGAAACCGTGAGAGTTGCCAGCTCTGGTGTTATTGGATGCTGTGATTTTGAATCATTATCGTAATGTCTTTACAAGTTGTTACACAGTTGTACCTGTTGACATAGCTATTATCTATTACAGCTAATTTCAACACTAGCTACAGCCACATACTTGTTTATCACTGCAGCCATGTGGAAACTAAAAGGGAACTTAAATGTTGCATGAAGAATGACCGCTATCTCAACACCAAGAGGGGTAGCTTCTTTGTAAAACAAGATAAACTGGGCTGTGGGCACCACCTATTATTATTATTATTATTATTATTGTGAATCATACACTCAAGATGCCTTGATTTATTAAACAAAAATACATTGACATAATGACATCATAGACAAACTATTTATTAAATTGCAAAGCACAGCAAACCATCATAATATAGCATACATGAGGAAGTCATTCTGGCAACTACTGTGAACATGTTGGTCTGAGATGTGCTACTCTTAGCGAGTAACACACAAACAACTTTGGAAAACAACGTGACAGAGAAATCAACTAAATGATCACCATGCCTTTATACTTTCAGTAACACGAACGACAACATTATTTTAATTCAAGGATGTAACAAGTATTGAACCAATGAATATAATGCCATAGATGAAAAGACGCAAGAAGCAAGGTTTTAGCAAGCTGAAATGCAGGTGTTTAGTGCATACAGTAGTGACACTTTAAAGACAGAAAAACTATTGAAAACAATCATAGTCTTCAACGTTTCCATTGAGAGATCATTTCTTTTTTGATAGAGCCATTTGATTTCTTCTCGTAGACTATGTCCGAGGGCGTAGACACGGTGGACCAAACGAGTGTTTCAAATCCATGTCGCGTGTTTCAGGACTTTGATAATTGCTCGAGTCATTAGGGCAGAACTCTGCAAGGGGCACATGAAACACGACCGGGTCACTCACTATAGAGAGTTAGATGAAGAGGTTGTTGGACGGGCCACTGCACACACACACACACACACACACACACACACACACACACACACACACACACACACACACACACACACACACACACACACACACACACACACACACACACACACACAGGTAATTTCTCACCTTCTCCATGATGATACTTGAAAGGGGGCGGGGTCACCAGGCGCTTGCAGGAGGCCAGCTCTCTGGTTGGTCTGATGTAATACTCGTGTAAATCTGGATATAGACCTGCAAAAAAAACCAACAAGTAGCAAAATTAGGTAAACGAAACTATGAGCAACCCCCACATTGTAGCGCTTAATCTAGAAAACCATCAGACGGAAAGAGATAGGGACAGACAGACAGAGGAGGACTACTTTACCAAAGATAATCAGACGGAAAGAGATAGGGACAGACAGACAGAGGAGGACTACTTTACCAAAGATAAACAGGTAGTCCAGAGCCGTATATCCAGGCACAAATGCTACAGCGGTCATGACTAGACATTCATTGCAGGCCTTGATGAACCGGAACGTCGCATTTGAATGGAAGTCTGAAATAGAGACCCATTGCATGGCTTATCTTTCCATTAAACCGGCACTATGAACGTTTTTCCATTAGCAGCCTCTAGTGGCTTGAGTTCACCCTACGGTTAGAGCTATATTATGTATCTTCTATGTTCTGTTGGTCGACAGTTACTGTTCATTTTTCACACTGGGGCAAGAATAAAATGATTTATAGAGAATAAAAACCCTGAACGGATTGACTCGCTTTTTAATGGCGTTAATAGCTACTGTAGATCAACATAGTGATCAACAAAGTTTACACATCATCAAATGTACCAATGCGATTATGCATGTAAACATATGGCTGTTTATTGGTTTATTTACTTACGGGGCAGATCGAGGAATAGTGAGTTGTTGCGAAGTTCAATGCCCGTGAAGTGGTGGTAGACGCACCACGTTGTCCTGTTTCTGTTACATGAAGAAAGGAATAAAACCTGTTGTTACTAGCCGCAACTACAGTACACTTTAATGTAAAAAGATTTGATTCTGCTGACATGAGGCCAAAATGTCTAACGCAATATATATAACGAGTTAAAACGAATGATCTACACACTGGTCTTCGACCATTAGCGGCGCACGCTTCTCCCTGTGATGGGGGAGCTGAAAGTGAAAGTGAGCGCTACTCACGGGACGCTCAGCATGTGTGCCATGTCCAGGTGGATGGTGCCATTGGGCCCCCTGGAGAACTCTGCCCAGGAGCTCTTAGCGTGGGTCAGGGCATACTGATCAATGGAGTCAGTAGAGTACGCCTCCTGCAGGATCCACCTCCCAGCAAAGATCTGATCGATAATAGTGAAACAAAATTGTGTTCAATTTTTTACTAGAATCCAGCCTCCTCAATTGATCAGAAAAAAATCTATAAAAAAAATGAATTGTTGTCGTGTCCTGTGTGCATCTGAGGGTTGTGGCAGTCTTGGGGTTAGGGTGTACTTCCAGATGAAAGCTGCTGCGTTTCAACCCCCCCCCCCCGCCATCTCTGGTAGGTGTCCTCGAGCTAGATGCCCAAACGCCCCCGGCCTGCTCCTTAGTGACATTCATCTGAATTCAATCTAAGTCGCTTTTGAAGAAAGTCCCTGCTAAATGGCTAAATAGAAGTGTATAGTTATTCTTCTCCTATGTTGATGTTATGCATCTGTCTGTGGGCTCGATTCATACCATGTTAAGGATGTCATCAGAAGGGATGGCTTTCAGGAGTTTGGAGCAGGTTGGTGATGATGACGGCACAGGGTAGTAGGCCTTCACCAACAGTGCAACCAGCATGGCACCGTACAGAAGAAAGAGACTGGGGCGAGGTTAAGGTAGCGGCACGACTTTGAGTGGCCATATCACAAATCTGCACTGCAAACATGCACACTTTTACCCGTCGCACACCCAACCCTTACTGGGCCGGTTTGAACCAGATATGGATACAGTGTCGTAATGTGTGTTTTTCTACAACATTGCTTCTTGGCAGATGGTTCCCCTCTGCCGCGCTTCTCTCCATCCTGCTTCTCCGTATCGCCGCTGTCGGCCTTCTCACTCACAATGGGGGACTGACTGCCGAAGCCCTGGCCAGCATTGTAGGAAGTCATTTCCTAAGAGGGCCATAAAGAGGAAGAAAATTACTACGTTTTTGATCAGCCATTACAAAACAATCTCCCGGAACAGATCAAGGTCATGGCTTTGGTTTACGTTTGGATCTACATTTACGTTTTGCATCTACATTTGTCTTTCCAGCTTTTGAAAAAATACCTAGGTCAGTTCATTTTCTTGAACCCCGTTACTTTTACATATGTGATACGATTCTGGGTGGTGGGTTTTAGAGAAGTGAATTCAGTCATATTAATTTTAAATAAAATAGAAAAGTATCAAGAAACATGCATCCACTGCAGCGACAACGCAAGATGCTTCCCCCCTGTCAAAATGAATAGGCTATCAAAATATTGTAGTAGGGAAATAAACAGCCTAGGTAGTGTTAAGAGATCGACAGACTTCCAACATCATCAAAATCTATCATTAGAACTGAGGAAACAAGACGCATCTGGCAGGGCTTGAACCGGTGGCAAAAAAACAAACCTGTCACCCTCAGGGCAAACGCTCTAATCACTCAGACATTTGACCCCAGCACATAATTGGGGAGAAAAGTAATTTATTTACTTATCCATACCCCAGAGAATAGTGTTTGAATTATCTTTTTTCTATAAACGTATCAACCGTTTGCAGCAACTATATTGTATTGCATAGATAGTGCCTATGCTGATGAATTCGCCAGTGTCATTACAAATTTGTGTGACGTTTTTTCCAAACAATTATTTCCAAAATTGTTTCTAATGTTGATGCAAAGGATAGGTAGGCTAGACACAATCTAGTTGGCGAATATTAACCACAACTGTATAACAAGCACGTAGTCTAAATATCAAAGTTTGTGAGCCTTACACCTGTGAATGATTGAATGCCTCAGAGCAACTCCGAACTCCGCCTTCAGAAAACATCTGTTCACGATGTATTAGCTGATAAGTACGCAGATACTCAACAAAGAGGTCAGCAACATATTGATTTTTTTTATGATAAATTTTTTTATTTGTTTTTTTCAATCAATGTTTACACATTGCAGGGTAAGCATCTTTGTAGCCCAAAATAAACAAATGAAAAGCAAATTGATTTGAGCAGCCTTGAATCCATAAGTATAACAGGGGCACAAGTGGAATATTGCTTGCTCTGAAGCCTGCCCCCCCTCCCCTCCCATCCCTCGTTCCCTCCAGCCCACCCAATCTGTCCCCACCCTTTAACCCTTAACATGATAAGATCAAGGTATTGAACAATTAAAATAAAGAAGGAAAAAAAACACACACACACACACACACACACACACACACAGCAACATATTGCTATGTTGCTGGATATTTTTGGGAAAATGCAAACTTCCTGACTGTTTTGGGAAACGCACCCCTGGTCTGCACTCATGAACATATTATTAAACATTTCCAATATCATCATTATTGTTTGCAATTTTCTTTTTATTATGCGTTAGCCTTTGCATGCCAAGTCATCAATCATCTCAATGAAACACAGTTTAAAAAAAAATAATCAACTCACCAGTGACAACAATTTCTTCCCAATATGACTTTAATGAGCTGTTGTTGATGTCGTCTGTGCGGTCTTGCATCTCCAAATGCCCCAAACGTCTATATATATACAAGCCTCACTTCCCTTAAATATGGTTAATGCTCCACTAGACATCAGGATGTCAAAGTGAAGGTGTGTGACCACATGATGCCTTGTAATAACAATAACATGATGCAACTAAACCACGGTTTTATTTCTGTCTTCTCAATGCTATATTTGTACATTTCAATACTTTCTTGTTGGTTTTTGTTTTTGGGTTGGACGTTTTCTGTTTCTTTGTGTTTATTTGATGCCTATGTGCTGTGGGTTGCCTAGGTTCCTAGGTGATCCCCAAGGCAATAGGTCCTTATAACCAACAAACAATCGTATACTATACTCCGTACTAATACAGTTATCAAGAGGCCGTTGCCCTTCACATCTGTCCTTCGATTTGCACGGGGGTGCGTGTGTGTGCGTGTGCATGCACATGTGTGCGTGCACATGAATGAGTCATTTAAAAGTTATGAATTTACCATTATGTTCCACTTACTGATCCTTGAAGTTAGTTTTGTTGTTCTTCATAAAAAATAAAAAACTTGATTTGATTTTTTTATGGGCTATATAAATTCATTGGCCTTATCATTTATTCCAAATATTTCTTTACAAATATTTAACTTTGAATGTTATTAGTAAGCAACTATGAACTAACGTTTATGAATACTTCATCAAATGAGTCCTCATTCTTGTTATTAATCCTAATAGTTTAATTTAAATTCATATCACAAGCGGAGAAAAAACAAAATGTCACAACAGTGGAGTGGGTGAAGGAGGATTACATAACGATTAAGTTGTAATTCTAGAGGAAGACGTTATTTCACCTTCTTGCAGATTTAACATATTTTCTGAGTGTATGTCTTCTTGGAAGAGCCTAAGAGGAAGCATGGTTTAATAGCCGTTATGTTATGTAATCATTGCTGGTTTTATTCGTAAGGCTAATCTTTAAAAGGGTATGATTGTATGACTTTCACATGAAAATATCTAAGAACCTTATACATTTTGTTTAGTTCTGTAGTATTTGTTCACAACAAATGTTAAAACACATGTCCATGTTAAAGCCTTGTACATTGTCAATGCTGTCGATGCCCTCTACCCCCTAACCACCGTATTCCAGTAGAGACCTAATTTAGTGATATAATATTTCAATATCTATCTAGCTTACTATGATGTGCTGCTTTGACAATTGGCGCACGCCAGCCACCAAGCTAATGCAGTGTTTCCCCACGCAGTCATTACTTGGACAGCAAATATTTTATATTACTTTTTTACCCGTCCGAGAATAGGACGCCATCCATTGACTATTTTTGCACTAACTAGTACAAAAATAGTACTAGTAGTACTAGTACTACTAGAACTATTTTAAAAAGGGTAAAAGCTAAAACAATAAGTAACTGAGAACAAGGGACAGGAACTGGGTAAATGAAATAACAATAACACAGGTGAAGATAATTACTAACACAGGTGACACTAATTGACCAAAAGCAGGAAACTCGTTCATAGTTCGGTGTTGCTAAAAATAGCTACAGCAAAATTGACTAATGGGCGTAGCTAGTTCTGGCAGAACGCTCTAATTATGCACCCCGTATCAGCTGACCGGTCAAATCAAACACGTGTATACCAATAGGGGTCAATTTAAAGGTGACATTATACTGTGGTGGGAATTCCAGAACTACGTCAATCATAAACTGACCAAACTGGGTAGAATAAAGAGTCATCCGAACTTAGAACAATTGGGTAATCAAAGAACATACAGCAAACAATCATCCGAGGCCTACAGATGGCAGTTCCTCCTGTGTGTCTCCAAGAACTCCGCAAGGAGAAGTCCCCAAATGTGAAATTACCCTGCGGCCGCAAGCTGAACAAGCATCACATGCATTGGCAAATGCAGGGCCTTTTTATTCAGTGGCACATGTCTCAGAAATGCTGACAACAGCTCTGCTCCCCACAGGCTGTGTGAAAAATCCATCACGTTATTTCCCCTTCATCATGTGAGCTCTGTCTCCTATTCCTTGCACTGTCTAGACACTCTACCTGTACCTAGCGTTATCTAATGTCAACCTTGTGCCTGGGTTATACCAGTCACAAGGGAGCAGAGATCCCCTTATGCATTCCTCTACTTGATGAGAACACAGGATGAGAACACGCTGTCCTCTAAAAAAACATGATTTGATCATTGACAATTGCAATGTGGAGTCTCATTGGGGTCTCGTCATTTTCCCATTACAATACCACCAGGTGTGAGTAGCCATGTATGACCTTTGCAGCAAAAAAACCTGCGTGAAAATCAGTTTGGTATTCAGTGAGGTGTGATTAATTAAAAGCGCTGACAGTTCATTGCACCAGCGAAACAGATCACACTGAGTGGAGCGGTCGACCGCTCCAAGATGGCGGCCCCACGGCTCGTCAGCGGCAGTAGCGGTCGATGCGGCGTCTGCTCTTCATTATGTCTATGGCCGTGTCCCAATTCAGGGGTTGCATCCTTCGAAGGATGCGTCCTTCGAAGGATGCAGCCTTCGTAGACCGCGAAGGCTGCATCGAAGGCCGAACGAGCGTTGTGGAATGGGACGGTCTAGCCTACGGAGCATTTCCGGATTGCGCAACCAGCCGTTAACGTCCTTTACCTTGCGTGACCACGCGCCGCTCCTGTCTCCTAGCAACCCTGACAGCTGCGGTTCAAACCGGACAGTGGAGGAGATATATGGAGCCAGAAATTATCATTTTATTGGTTATGTTTTATCTTTTATTGGAGGAGTGGGAGAAGATTCACCGCCGGAGCCGGCGGGTGAAGAGGAAGAGAGGACGTTGGCTTAAAGTTAATTAGTTTAACGTTATATGTCTAGCGTTAATGTAATTGAACTTTGACAATAAAGTTACATATTTAAAATGGTCCCAACCTTACTTTTATATAAAAAAATGTTTTTACATAGTTTTGTCATTAAATATGTATTCGCTGCAGCTGCTGCTTCCGCTCTCCGCGCCATTTCTGAAAAAATATCCAACGCGCAATGAATGTTGGGATACGTTGGGCCGAGAAGGATGCATCCGATGCGTCCTTCAAATCCGGGAAACGAAGGCTGCATATCTCGGCCGCATTCGAAGGACCCTTCGAAATGGGACAGCACTTGACGCGCCGCTGTGACGTATGCGGTCTTCAAATGCGTCCTTCGAAGGATGCAACCCCTGAATTGGGACACGGCCTATGAGTCTACCAGCCTACCCAGTGGACCGTAGCAAACGTTGCTCATCTATCCATCGCGCATCTAGGTGGAGACACGCACACCTGCGATGTCCAAATACGGCTTGTAACGGCTAATCACACCACACCTGGGGGGTATTCCATCAAAGTCGCTAACGAAAGCGGCGCTTAGTTGATTAAGCCCAGTTAGAACTAGCGCAAACTTCCACGTGAGGCTAAAGCCGTTCCATCAACGCAACTCAGCTGAAAGAAGCCAGGCTAAGCAAAATAAGCCCGGCTTTGGGTTTAGCTTGGTTGATGGAATACCCCCCTGGTGGCATGTCACGGGACCTTTAATAAACATGGTACTGGTAATCCGCTGCCATACAGGCGATCTCTCGAGTGTGTGTGTGCGGAGATGGCTGGTTTAACCTGCGCACGCTGATTACTCAATGTGCAACAGGTGTGCAGCATCACCCAGCCCCAGAGTCCAATCAGAATCTGCCAGGAGAGGCTGCTTAAACCTGCCGTCATCCACACACACTCCCACACTTACCGCCAAACTAAATTGTATTTACATCTTCATGCAATAAATGGTTAAATCTATGACATGAGTGATTCCTGCAGAAAAAAAAGAAAGAAAGAAAAAAAGAAAAAAGAAAAAAAAACTGGATTTCAAAAAAAGTGTTATTGTTATGAACTCAAATATACCAGTATGGAAGGTATTGTTCAAATGTCATTACATTTCTTAAAAGATTTAAGAGCTATTATTTGAGTGTTATTTGATAGAAATGGCAAATCCAATCATCAACTATTATTTAATGAAATGCGAACTGCCTGTTTATATCTACATTCTTCATCATCAACAAAGCCACATAAGTAATATTTGGAAGTTAGGAAGTAGTTTTGGAAGTAGTTCTGGATTAGGCAATCAGTCTCGGTTTAAACTCAAATATTCAACATAAAATATTAAATATGAGTTTGGCAGGCGACTCTGGACAATGTGGCTTTAATCAGAAAATATTGGACGGCTTTGAGTTTGAAACTAATCTAGAAAACATGAGCTCTGTTGAAACCTGCGCTGCAATGCTGCATGTCCTTTAAACCAGTGAGCAGAGGGACTTTAAACCAGTATGTCCTTTAAACCAGTGAGTCCTTTAAACCAGTGGGCAGAGGGACTTTAAACCAGTATGTCCATTAAACCAGTGGGCAGAGGGACTTTAAACCAGTATGTCCTTTAAACCAGTGGGCAGAGGGACTTTAAACCAGTATGTCCATTAAACCAGTGGGCAGAGGGACTTTAAACCAGTATGTCCTTTAAACCAGTGGGCAGAGGGACTTTAAACCAGTATGTCCTTTAAACCAGTGGGCAGAGGGACTTTAAACCAGTATGTCCTTTAAACCAGTGGGCAGAGGGACTTTAAACCAGTATGTCCTTTAAACCAGTGGGCAGAGGGACTTTAAACCAGTATGTCCTTTAAACCAGTGGGCAGAGGGACTTTAAACCAGTATGTCCTTTAAACCAGTGGGCAGAGGGACTTTAAACCAGTATGTCCATTAAACCAGTGGGCAGAGGGACTTTAAACCAGTATGTCCTTTAAACCAGTGGGCAGAGGGACTTTAAACCAGTATGTCCATTAAACCAGTGGGCAGAGGGACTTTAAACCAGTATGTCCTTTAAACCAGTGGGCAGAGGGACTTTAAACCAGTATGTCCTTTAAACCAGTGGGCAGAGGGACTTTAAACCAGTATGTCCATTAAACCAGTGGGCAGAGGGACTTTAAACCAGTATGTCCATTAAACCAGTGGGCAGAGGGACTTTAAACCAGTGGCCCACACTGGCCCACAGACTATAGGGTAAGATAAAGATTTTATATTATTCCTTATTCCTTATTAAGCACTATGTTTCACTCAGGGATTACTTTATTTTTAACAAACATCCAAATATCATCATCATTCAAAGAATTCAACAAGATATTCAAAACAACAGCCAATGTAACTGTACAGTCCAATGTGGAAAGACAAACACTACATTCGGTCAGTCATACAGTATGGACGTCGATCTGATTCAGATATGCGTCCCCCGTCACAATGCTTCAAGGGGACTCCCTGCCATGTAGAACACACCAAATCCAAGGGCACCGATTGTGAATCCGAGGGAACGGATTTAGAAAACCATGCGCGCAGATTGGGAATCCGAACGCACGGTTTCCAAATCCGTTCACACAGATGTACACATCAAAGTGTTGTCTTTCTACAATGTGACCCCAAGAGGGACTTTGTACATTTCAGCCACATGAGGATGTTCTATTTATTCACATGGAGCATTTAAATTTATCCACATGCGCTGGATTAACTACTCATGTACAGGACTGTACTGTACAGGACTGTATTGCCGGACACACACTTATTAATGTGCATCAGAGGGGATTTAGAAGTGGGTACACGCAATGCCGATGCTGGAAAATAAGCTGGTATACATTGTTTACCCTGCACTACACCACTGTGTGTATGTGCACCTGAAACTACTAAAAGATAGAAATGAAGATGGGTGGATGATGGAGCTTTAAGAAGAGAGACCATTTAGGTCAGCAGCCAGCCTCTGATCCGTGACCTGTCAACGCAGGGATCATGTGACTTACAAGCACAGTTATCTCCATAGCTCATTCTAATCTTCTATCTCCATATCCCTCTGCTGTGTGTGTGTGTGTGTGTGTGTGTGTGTGTGTGTGTGTGTGTGTGTGTGTGTGTGTGTGTGTGTGTGTGTGTGTGTGTGTGTGCATTTGTACAGAACAAGTAAGATGGCTTTCCCTGATTTTGCAGGCTGCTTGTGTTGCATGTGTGTGTGTGTGTGTGCGTGTGCGTGTGTGTGTGCGTGTTCACATTTTTACAGAACAAAAAAGATGGCTTTCCCTTTCCCCTTCCTTTCGCAGGCTGCACTAGTTGCATACGTGTTGCATGGAGTCATTGATATAGGGAGCGTGTGTACATGATTTAATCTTTGGTGTTGTCGTCCATTCAGCTTAATTATTTGACCCAATAAACCAAAACCTCAAAACTAGTTTTTATTTTACATGGGCCAGAAAAGTAAAACAACACAGTTATTGCTTTCACGCTATAGAGATGGACCTCAAACAAGGGTCTTGAGGTTAGTATTCCAGGGTTTGCTAAAGTGAGTATCTTCATCATGTACATTTCTTTTTTACGTTAGATTTCTTATCTACTTGGACATTTTCTGAGATTTTCCCCATCATAAATAAAATCGCAAAATTGGCAGTCATGCTACAGGACCATCATTTCCTAGAAATAAATGATACAGGAAACTAAAATAAGAAAAATACTAAAATAAATTAGAGATGTTTTTGTGCTGTGACATGACAGACTCTTATTTAGTCAGAGCCGGCTTTTACCATCTCTAATCCAAACATCATGCAGCTTGTTGGTTGACACTTAGCGCACGATTTATGACATCTAGGAATAAAGCCATTCATCTGGGAACAAGCTGCTTATTTCCAAAGCGTAATGATATTTGCTTAACCTCAGGGGCTTACTATGCCAATATGTAACCCGTGTCTGCTTTGTTGTTGTGGGAACTTGCATGCTGCCCTTGCCATCTGAAGTATTTAGCAGGTTTTACCCGTATGTTAGAATGGTCAACATGCATGGCCACAGAGACAGTGCATTTATTCAGTCAAACGTGTACCCAATGTGCTGCTGCACCTCATTTGGAAGCGACCTTGCATCATTACGCAACCTGTGTGTGCAACCTCTAAAAAAGATAAACAATGAAATATTAAGAATCATAATCCTGATTCAAATACATAATAGCGTGCTGGAAAAATGATCAGTGGGTACTTTAACGATATCTCAAAAGGCTTAAATTTTGTCATTGGCTTCTCGTCCTCTTAAGCATGTGGTTCAGGGTAAGCTAGGCTAGTTGTTTACCAGACTTAATACTCTCTGGGCTCCGTGGACGAAGGCAGACAGTGAATCTCAGAGTCTCATTATTCATTGAGCGTCTGCAGTCTCTCTAAATATAGGTGAGCTATATTTACTTGTGAATAGACATCAGAAGTCTATTGAATGAACCCCAAATGTCTTGTAGGTCTTATCTGTAGGGGACATCATAAAAGGACCATCCTCTTCAAACAGAAAAGGACTCTATTGTTTGAGTAGATTCAGAATCTTCACCATGTCATGTGACACATACAACCACGATGCTAATCATTAAGTGCTTTTAAAAACTGATGCTTCTGTCCCACTATCTGCTGAAAGTGGTTATTATATTCCATGCCTCAATGATTTGAGGTATGAGAAGGCTGAAGGATTTGTTTTTAATTCAAAACACAACAATATTCTTTTGAACACAATACACTGCAGTTTGAGATAAAGGAAAATCTGTTTAAATTTTCTATTTTCTAACACACAACCAATATAACAAAGAAATAGTTTTCACTTTACATTTTCCATTATCTAAGTCCTACAACCCAATATTAAGAGACAATAAAAAAAATTATGCAGTATGTCATCTTAACAATAACTTCACAGGGGTGTACAAGTGAACACTTCTATATTAAAGACCAATAGAGTCACATGATTTAAAAATGGCATGAAAGATTTTCTTCGAGTGTATGTCGCGTCGGAGAACAACACACAATATGTAACCCAGGGTGGATGTCACTTTAATGCAAAGTGAGGCAAGACAACCGAGGTGCAAAATGGAAGTGAAACTCTTGTTGTTTCTTTGGAATAAACAATAGGGCAACAATGCCCTTAAGGATCCCATAATGTTTATCAGATTGCTACATCTCAAAGTCGAGACCCTTGCTCACTGGTTAAAACCAAAGCATGTGTAGACAGGCTGCCATCCCAGTAGCTCTCTGGTAAAACATTACCTGACTTCCACCAGGATGACGGTCAGCACTAGCTTTTCATCTGGTATTCTGGTATCCCGTCCCAGTAATATGGTTGTTATTTAGCAGATGCATTCATCCAAAAGGGACTTGTTCAATATTTTTTTAGATACAGGTCAATAAAGGGCAGATAAGGTGTGTGTGTGTGTGTTTGTGTTAGTGTGTGCGTACAAGGACAAAATATGAATATGTTTTTTGGATGAACAATTGCGGGGCACAGTGCCAAAGGAAAAGCAGCCCATAATAGAATCTATAAATACTCGGGGCTGAAGGTCTAGAAGGTCACTTAACGATGAAGCATCCAATTAGGCGTTCTTTCTTCTTCAAGAGGCTGAGCACGGGGTCTTAATGGGCTGATGTCGTGGTAGAGGAGGTGAGGTCACGCATCGCAGCTCAACATCTCTCTCTACATTGCCCAAAATAACATGTTTGGAAAAAACAAATAATACAACCTTAATCTAGGTGCACAGAGCGGATAGGCAGCACTAATCGGTGGATTAGTCATCAATCAATTCCACATTCTGCTCGGTTGTCTGCCTACGCGTTTTGCTTGTGTCGTGTCTTCATTGTAAACGGTATGTTAAAGATGACATATCATACCACCAGGTGTGAGTGTGATTAGACATTACGAGCCGTTTAGAAAATCGGCCTCTTCTGACATCACATGTGGGCGCGTCTACCTAGATGTATGACGGATAGAGGAGCAACGTTTGCTACAGTCCACTGGGTAGGCTGGTAGACTGTTCCATCAAGCACACATCTAGGTGGACACACCCACTTGTGATGTCAGAAGAGGCAGATTTTCAAAACGGCTTGTAACGGTTAATCACAATCACACCTTGCGGTATAATATGTCACCTTTAACAGGATTAAAACCATATAGATGTAATACTTAAGTACTTAGCAACCGGTTCCCATGAGAAGGGCCGGGCGGTGTAGTGACTAGCCTTTTGGCCCTCGCACTAGGTTCTGGGTTCGATCCCCATTTGGCCCACTGCAGAATGATACTTATTCAAAGCTATATTCTTTCTTTGTCATGTGTGCTCACTGAAGGCTCTGGCCACGACCACAACAATGTGATCAGGATCTCTTCATTACTTTCCATTTTATTATGCACATTCCTTTTGGTTTGGCAACGTTATATCGTTATTGTGTGTGTAATATGTACTCAGTATAAATGCACAATGAGATAAGTGGGGACACATACAATGAACTGGGATGGTTGCTGTAATATTTACGGCAAAGCCATTCAATTGCTGTGTTTTAATCTGCCTCCCTCAAATCAGGTGGAAAAATTGTTTTGTGCACACGTGTACCGCCTACAGATATTGCATATTTTTCTTTTGCATACTTTATGAGTTGCCTGAGAAGAAGAGCGTACAGTCCCACTCTGGTATTTCACAGGGATAAAGCTAGGCAGATGAAACACAGACCGAGAGAGACACACAGACAGAAAGAGACAGAGAGCGAGAGAGAAAGAGAAAGAGAGAGGGATGAATAGGCTAAAAGGCAAAACGTTAAGCGTGGTGTGACTCATGGAAAGAGAAATGACACAACGTTCTTGCGTCATAAAGCGTCAAGCGAGTTCTGGCAGGTACAACCAAGAGAAAGCACGTCAAGCGTGTCCAGGGTTGGGGGGGGGGGGCGTCATTACCGCTAGCTGAGACAACACCTACATCACTTCAGCTCACTCTGTTTGGGTTGCTGTTTCCTATGGAGTCCATTTGGCAGGTGGTTTTATTCAAAGTGACTGTTTCAGTGTTGGCAGACTTACAGGATGGTGAGGTAGGCATGGGGACATTGGTGATCAAACCCAGTACCTTTCAGTCCACTGCCCTCACCACTAGACCCTAGTGGTGAGGGTAGTGGACTGCAAGGTACTACCCTAACCTAACCTTAGAGTTAGGTATCAGGACGTATGGGAAAGACGTATAGAAATGTATTTCCGAATACATCCTCATATTAATGGTTTATTCTCTTATCCAAAGGGACTGACCATGATCTAGTTTAAGATCCCTCAAACAATGTCCTAACAGGAAGGCTGCAGACACAGGTTGACCAAACTCAGCATCTTTGTGGTCCTAGCATTGAAATTGTCCAGCCTCCCGCTAGCAATATATAGGCTATAGGTTATAATCCTCTTTATCTAACTGGGGAAACCCGTGTCTCGTGGTTGAAACGTGTCGGGGGGGCCCTGGCAGCACAAGGACCTCCTCGATCAACCGAATCAGCCGCTGGTGAAAGTGGGATGTATGTGAAAAACACCTCTGACAGCAGCTTGAGCAAACAAGATAAACGTGTAGAAACTGATTCAAATGAGGCAATGTGTGTTCGGTGACATCGTATTCGTAGAGAAACTAAGTCAAAGCTTGAGAACGATGATAAAGTTGGAGAAAGAGCAGTGAAACACCTATCTCAGCAGCGTGGGTACTGATTGTGAGAGTATGTCAGTGATAACAGTTTCAGTGCCCTTAACCCATATTTTATTTTATTCCTATTTTATTAAGAAGAGTCAGCATCACATTTGGTTTTCAGAAAAAACCTATAACCTTAGTTTGACATGCAGATGCTGAATCATTGTTTGAGTGTTTTCTGAATAAATGCTGCACCATTGTCTGAGCTAATCTATGACGGAATTCCAAACCTTGGCATGACATCTCTAGTCAAACAAAAGTTTGATAACCATAGCCACACTTTGGTCTTTTGATGGGACTGCTTCTACCCATCTGCTGAACCTGTCAATAATTACTAACATATACCTTTTACCATTTACACTTTTAAGAGTATCCCCAACAGTGCCGTAGGTGCCAGCATCATCCCGCTATGGGTTCTCCATAACCCTGTGGTAGTGCGTACAGCACCCCTCTTCAACCACACATTTTGCTCATAGACACCAGCTTTCTCCTGCATGCGGATAACATCATCCTCAGTAGGCGTGGCCTCGGGTATGGACAATACTGACTGGACTGCCCTACAACTGTCTGAAGCTACCTTGGCAGCCTCATCTGCAGCATTGTTACCTTTTGTGCCATAACCATTGCCTTTCCTGTGTGCTTGACATTTGATTATGTCAAGCGCAGCAATAACGCAGACATTAGTTTTGGCAGCAATAACGCAGACATTAGTTCCACAATCTGATTACAATGCAGTATGGGGGATCCATCGTTTTTCTTAAACCCCCTCATTTTCCATACTGCCCCGAACAAATGACATACAATGTGCGCATATTCAGAGTCTGTGAAGATATTCACTGATCTACCTGCTCCTTCCTGCCAGGCAGCTGTAAGAGCTCTCAACTCAGCCAACTGTGCTTAACATGGCTATGCACACTGAGAACTTCGAATAACAGCAAATGTGTGGTCCGGATTCTGCAAACCTCACCACTGCAAACCCTGGATGGTTACCCAAATGATCTCTGAAACACGATCCATCCACAAAAAAAATCGTCATCCGCCCCGATCATGGATCATCTGACAATAAATCCTCCTGAACTGAATCCTGTCATCCCTAGAAAAGTCATCATGTGTCTGACTGTTTCTGGCTTAGGTGCTTTACTAATCCCTTCTAGTTGACTAGGAGCTATGGTCTTAGTTTGTATGTGCTCCCAACCTGCCTAGATATTCTACTTCTGTAAAAAATGCTCAGCATAAATCAATCACTGCAAAATATTTAGCATCCGGAGGGATATTGGTCAGCAGCGTGTGTGGATTTGGAACTTCTGCATGCATGTCTTCCACTACATCATTTACAGCTCTTAGGTCATGTACCACCCACCATTTTTGTTTGTCAGCTTTCAGCACTGGAAGCAAAGGAGTGTTACAGTGGCTACTGGTTTCTACTAGCACACCTGTGGCTAGTTTCTCTAAACCAATCTTTTATTGCTGATGATTGATCTGCATCTTGTGCTGTCATGGCTGCTCCTTATGGCCCTATTACTATGTACTGTGATTCTATCGCTGCTGCTTTTCCTGCTGCTTTTTCCTGCCACTCTTCTTCCAATTCTGGGTCCTGTGTTGGGTCATACATTAGAGTACAATGATATCCTATCCTTGACTCTTGCATGCGGGATCTGAGCTTTGATGTAACTACCCCATTTTCCCATTGTCTCTTCTACTTGGTCCTGAATGTTCCCTATCCAGTACACATTTGCTGTGTCTGGCTTTGATAGAATCATTTGAGATTCTGGCCCTGCAGGTTCAATCATTATGCCCTGTGGTGTACATAATATCTGCAATCCTAATTTACACAACGCATCTCTTCCAATCAAAATAACCGGTGTGGTGTCTGACACCAAGATGGGTAGCTTAGCTGTACGTCCGTGCAGTTTTAGCATCACTGGAGCTGTCATAGGTATTAATTAAGTGTATGTCCAGAGAATCCTACAGTTTTGGCAAATTTTCCTGCCATAGGGAGGTAAGAGGCATATTTTGAACCTACGCAAGTGTAAGTAGCTCTTGGCGTGCCTCTGTCATTTATCAGAACCTGCAGTATTGGTTCCTCATCAGCCTGTTTTGTGATTGCTACAAGCTGACCCTCCCCCTGTGAATTCTCTGGGCACCCCTAGTATCTTGGACCCATAAAGGGTCCCGCCTGTCCTTGGGGTCCCTGTTGTTGATTGTATCTATACTGTCCTTGGGGTCCTCTATACTGATTCTGCCTATATCCATTTGTTGGACCCCCATTATTATGTGTGTGTATGACAGGTGGAGTGGGTGACCATTGGCTCTGAGGCTGCTGTACTGGGGGAGAGAATGCCTGTTGTGGAGGTTGGATTTGTGGCGGGGCCTGCTGGACAGCTTGCATTATTGTATCAACCGGTTCTGAAACCACCGCCTGTATTTTCTTTTCTTTGTCTTTCTTTGTGAGTTCTTCCAACTGGAGCTGAGACAGTTTTCTCTGCACCTCTCTGCTTTGCTCCTGTATCCTTTGTTCCTTTTGACCATATTTGTCCACTGCATGAACTAAATGTCTGCTGAACTCTTGCGACTTTGATGTGACCAATCCAACCCTCATCTTCTAGCTTAGCTTTGATCGAACTAGGTAGTGCCTCTATCACAGAGTTTCTGAACATGACAGAAAACACTGGATCTCGGGATCCTTGTCCGTCTCCATGCGCCATCTGTCCACTTGGGCCTGCAGGAAGGATGCAGGATTCTCTGTGTCGCTGATAGGGAGGCCTCTCATGTTTTTATGGTCCATGTGGTTTCGGGAACTCCCTTCTGAGTGCGCCCCACGTCGCTACTCTGTAGACATCAAACGTAGTCCCACCATAGGTTCCGTCCAGTATACAATCCAACCCTCCACTCCTCAGGACAGACTCCATCTTGGCTATCCCCAATACTCTTACTGCCCCGTTACTTATGTTAGGGAGTCTAGACAGGAATCCCTCCAAGTCCTGTGATAACAAGGTTGATAACAAGCCTGTTGTCCTTTAACTAGAATAGGATAGAATGTGTTTGGTGCTCTTTTCTCCCTCTGTGATCTCCTAAGTTCCTCTTGTGACTCGAGTACTAGGGTGCTTTGTAATGATTTACTACCTCTGGACTGGGCCCCCTCCTCTTCTCTCCTTGGAGTCCCAGTGAAGCTCTCTCCCTCATGGCTGCACTCCTCTCTCATCTTCCTCTGACTCTTTCTTAACTTCTTCCCTTTCTTACCCCTCCTTTTCTTTTCTAACTTCGGTTTGTCTAGCGGAGGCCCTTCGCTAACTTGATTCCCCCATCTCTGTCTTCCTCGTCACTGTCACTATTACTATCGCTATCACTATTCCACTCTTTCATTGTTTTCCGAATTCCTTTATAACAGTCCATGTGTATGGGTGGGCCTTTCCCTCCCTGTGTTACACAAGCCTTATCTTTTTCTCCATCTAGCTTGACCTCCCCTTTAATGTCCACCGTGCCTGTTATCAATGGGTACAATCCTGTGTTATACGGGGGTGGCTGAACGTTTCAGTGGTAATGACTCAGTTTTCTCATCTCCATTCAACGTTTCCCCAGCTGTTCTTTCTTTTTTCCTCCGTCTCTCTCCTTCCTTTTGGAACGAGGCTAGCACTAACTTCTCCCTCTCCCTCTTGTTAGCTTTGTAATTCCTTATCACTACCTCCATGTCCCTACACATCACTGCATCGAAAGTCCCTCCCTTTGGCCACTCTGTGCCTGACGTTGCTGTTCTCCTTTCCCATTTGTCAGAGATCTTTTTTTTATCTCATCTTTAAGCAGTGGACAGTCTCTAGTCAGAATCTCCACTGCTGTTGGTGACATTCTTACTCCTGTTTTGCTCTTGGCTCTTTTCCCCCCCACCCTTTCTGATCTCTAACCTCTCCTTTGCCCCCAGTCTGATACAGTAATTAACGCAGTAGCAGGTTATTTTATGTACTACAAATCCAGGAAGGTTTACACGTTTACTTCAGATGAACCAATTGTTACGGATTATATTTATTGGAACTTTCCCACTAATTCATTCCTCTAAAAGACAGTCACAGGAATTTACCGTAATAAACCAAAATACCGAAACAATGACCCGTACCAATTTAGAACCACAAAGCATTTTAGTTAGTAAACCACAGAGCATTTATGGTTAGTGCGTGCATGTCAATCCTCCGCAGGGCTCCTCTCCCTCTTTCTCTCTTTTTCTATAACTAAACAATGGTTTGTTCATTTGAAGAGACACTTTTACCTGTTGCTTAGCGTTCGGACAGGGCAGGAACAGATCACACAATCTTTCCTATTTAATAATAAGAACGTAGCTTACCGCCCGGACCCTGTCCTGCAGCTCAGCAGCTGGCATGTCGCTGTTCTTCAATCCTGTTCGTGACGCCAAATATGTGGTAGATAAACCGCAGTTAACACTAAAACTTAAATAAGAGAGTTTGAGGAGACCGGAGCAAGAATGACAAAAGACTTTATTACTACTCGCGAACAAGTAAGAACAAAGCTGAGTTGGTTTGACAAAGAACTGGAGAGCTGGTCACGGGCCCCTCCTTATACATCCATTCCTGTCCATCAAGAATGTTGTTATTTATGGATCCCCTGCACACACAATGTCTAACTAGTTCACAATCTGTTATCTTTCTAGTTTCCCTCCTGGCCCGCATCTTGCTTCCCAGGAACTTTTGGGAATGAGTCAACAACAGTTTTACGACACTAGAATTGTCACAAACCTCCCAGTCTTCTCTCCATTCAGCTCCACACACCTGCCGGCATCATCAACTCCACACACCTGCCGGCAATCACCAATCAGCTCCCTCTTTATCAACCCCGGTTCTCCAGATGATTGTCGCCAGATCGTAACAGACCTTGAATAGTTTGTATCTTCTTGTGGCCTCGCTGTTTGATCCTTCTTTCCGAAGAGCAGTTCCATGCTCCTCAGCCCGTCCGTCAGGACTCCACTGGACCAGTACCAGATTCCCACCATTCTCCCACCGGATTCTCAATAAACACCTCTGTTCCATCCAAGTTGTCTGGTCAATCCTGTGTCGTGCTTTTGGGTCCACTGCCTACCCCCGGTGATCATAACAGTACGATCTGGCCAACATGGACCCAGCCGACACTGAGGACCTCCGCTATGCCGTCAACAGGCAGGGAGCGGTCCTACGTGAATTTGGTGAGACTCTCGCTGACCTCACGGCAGCCATTACCGGCCTCCGGGCACTCTCCTTGCCCCTGCACCATCCCTATGATTGCGCTATAAACCTCTTGCCTGGTTCCCCTCTCCCTAGCAGCCGCCTGTATAACCTCTCCAGACCGGAGCGGGAGTCTATGGAGAACTATCTCCGAGACTCTCTCGCGGGCGAGGGGTTCTTTTTTGTAAAGATGAAGGATAGTACATTACGTCCTTGTATTGACTATCAAGGCCTCAACACCATCACGGTGAAGGACAAATACCCCTTTGCCCCTTATTGACTCTTTGACCCTTTTGTTCCGAGATGCCTCAGTTTAGAAACGCGACCTGCGCAACGCTTATCACCTGGTCCGCATCCATGCCGGGGATGAGTGGAAGACCGCATTCAATACCCCACTGGGTCACTTGGAGTACCAGGTTATGCCTTCTGGTCTGTCCAATGCCCCTGCTGTGTTTCAAGCCCTGGTTAATGACGTCCTCTGGGACATGCTTGACCGTTTTGTTTTTGATGACATTTAGATTTATTCTGGAGCACGAGCAGCACATGCGCCAGGTGTTGCAACGCTCGATGGAGAACAGGCTTGTTTGTCAAGGCTGAGAAGTGTGTGTTCCACGCCCCCTCTGTGACCTTCCATCATCGCTCAGGGTGTTCTGGAGATGGACCCTGCCCATCCCGCCATCCACCTGCCTTCTCGCCACCCTCGTCTGGGAGATCGAAGCCACGGTGACTCAGGCCCAGAGACATCAACCCGACCCGGGCACCGGGCCACCCAACCGTCTTTTTGTCCCGGACTCTGTCCACTCCAAGGTCCCGGGGCCTCATGTACTAAGACTTGCGTGGATTTCTGACTAAAACTTTGTGGACGCCAAATTCTGGAGAGCTGCTGCACACAAAAAAAATCTGGATGTAAATGTCAGTAATTTCCGTTTTGCCAAAGAATAGCCTTTTAAGAAGTCGTTTTAGAGATTCGAGAAGTTTTTCATAACGAGGCGTAATGTGAAAAACAGTGTAAATTGATCGTCAGAAATAACTTTGGGAAGATATTATAGTTACATAAAAAATGTATCTTTATGTAAGTCATGATCCATGAGCAAACACATCTTTCAGAGAATATATGTCCACTAGGGTGCATAGATAGTACCTCATCAGAGGACGCATTGCAGTACAGCCAGCATGTTGGTCCTTTATACAGTCTGTATGACGCATACAAATATTCTAAGCCAAAAACTATAATAAGCCAAGGTAAAGCAATATCATGGAATCCAATAAATCAAAAATGTAATCAAAGTCAGCGGAGCACACCAAAGGTTGGAGTCTGACGTTGTGAAGTCTATTTAAACTGAATCAAACCTTTTTTTTTTAACTCTACCAGGTGCAGATCCATGAGGCCTTGCCCATGTCATGATTTACAACCACCAGTAGAACCAAAAGCCTCTTCAACTCAAAAGAACCAACTCCTCTCAGAAGTGCCAAGGTGCTAACCCAGTCATCAGTTCCTCGGTCGTCGCCGCCGCCGCCGACGATTCCCCAGAACGAGCGGATTCCGACGAAAAAGCACACTGTTGAGTTAATCGGAAACAGTTACCAAATGAATTACCAAATGAGAATAAAATAGGAAAAAAAAACGCCGGAAAATCTGTGAGGCCCGTCAGGGGGTTGGACTTGTAGGAAACCTTGAAATACTACCGTGGTTATTAGCTCCAGATGTTCCCGCTGGCGCCCGGCGCGGCGTTCCTCCCGGGAGAACCTCTAAAGAAAATAAACAAGGCTTTGCTCTGGGGCCCCCATGATGTCACCGCCGGTACAGTGTTATTTTAGTATTTCTTTGTAGCCGTGGCAACGGAATATTAAAAGTAACACTATACCTGTTTCGCCTGTTTCTTATAAAATATTGAAAATAATAAATAAAAAAAGCGAAGAGATGTTCAGAGCGACGCATAAATCTGTCGGCCCGCTAATAACTCCTGGCCCCTGAAAGAGCAGTGTGCCGGAATTCAACGCTAGCCCGGTGATTTAAAGTAAGATGGAAACACACGTTTTTATACTTGTTTTGATACTAGCTAGAGCTCACTTAGTTCATTTATATCGTCTAGATTAGAGATTTGACACAGAACGACATCTATAATAACACAGGACTTGATTTAAAACAAGGATTCCCTTCATAAGACAAGATAATATTGTTTCGGGAAGACTATTATCTTTAGGAGAGCCAATGAGCAGAGAAGGTGTTTTGTTGACTCAGCAAAGAGTACTGTCATCACCAATGAAAACAAAAGCGAGTGAGTTACGATAAGGTCAGCCGACACTCATATTCAGCCCGGACATAAATAAACACCAAGTTGCTATAGAGAAATGGCAGTAAAAAACAACCTCTAACCTCAACGCACCAACACCATTAAAGCCCCCCCCCCCAAGGGTCGACATCACAGGAGGTCATGGCCAAAACGTGACTTCAACAAGCGGATCGCTATTACAACCTGGACCAGTCGAGGTAGGGGAATGTGTTGCGGTCATCTGGCCGGGAAGAGACCAAGGCTGTGGCCTGTTAAGTAATTATGATGTGGGGCTTGTTTTGAGTGAGGGACTGATTTCCTATATAAGTCATGAATTAACCCTGAACTTGAGGGCCCTCCAATGGGCCCTCAACAGCGCTATTGAAGGCCCAGCTGTCCTCACCTCGTTCGAAGTGCTGGCTGAACGGGTGAAAAGTCAAGTGCATCTGACTACGTAAACAATCACACATTGCACAGTGCTTCATCATGCACAAAGGTTGGACCCTCCCGTTTGTGATATCACAAACATATTTCAAACAGCTTGCAATGGCTCATTTTATCTGGTGATAAAATGGTGGCCCTTTAAGGGGGCCTTCGACAGTTTATATTTACCAACTTAAAGACAGACCTGTGATATGCTTTTGTCCCACTGTCAACCATGTTAGTTTATATAATAAACACGATAAGCACGTTAGGTTACTTTGTAAGTAGAATTCGATTTTTAGCCGTAAAAAAAAAAAACGAACAGATGGAGTCCGTTTAGTGGAGTCTGTTTAATACTCTGAGATTTGATTGATACATTTATTGAAAATCCTCTTGGAAATTGACGAGGATTAGATCCCCTTTTTACGAGCGATTCAGGACACACTGTCCACGCGGTCAGGCTGCGGACACAGCTGATGAGAAAGCCCAGTGGTTTCACCGTATCACGTTGCACTGTTAGCTGTTTCAGCAAAGTAGGTCGGCGACCGGCAGTTCGTAGAGCACGTCAAAAACGGCAAATGTCAGAAATGTCAGATTTCACGTATAAGACCATGTTATTTATTTTGCTTTGTTTTAAAGAGAAAATATGTGCAAGAAAGTTGTTTTACCTCACGCCACTTGTATCTGGAGGTTTTCCAATCCATCCTATCTTGCTTAAAAATAACGCACACACACACACACACACACACACACACACACACACACACACACACACACACACACACACACACACACACACACACACACACACACACACACACACACACACACACACACACACACACACACACTCTCTCTCTCCCTTCCCACACGCCTTCTCACACACACCAGCCCCCCCACACACACACACACACAATCCCCCTTCCCAAATGCACACACTCCTTCACACACACCCTCCAACGCACACTCCTTCACCCCCCCCTTTACACACACACACACACACACACGCACACACATACACACACACCCCCTCCCACGCACACACCAGCCCCCCCACACACATGCACAATCCCCCTTCCCAAACGCACACACTCCTTCACGCACACACTCCAACACACACACACTCCTTCACCCCCCCCCCCCTTTACACACACACACACACACACACACACACACACACACACACACACACACACACACACACACACACCTGCCAAGCTGGAAACTATTTAAAGCACCCTGAGCCCGGCCAAAACCATCACTCACCACATTCTTAGTAATGGAAGATAAACTTTATACAATTGAATAAAGATTGATTCCCGCTGGCAGTCATCTCCCAAATATTTCTCTTTCTGTGCAAGTTTTTGTTTCTGCACCAGCAGGCGGGGGGCGGTGTGTGGGGGGGGGGGGGGGGGGGGGCGGTGTGGGGGGGGGGGGGCTCTTGGCGGACAGTCTTCAGGGGGCCGTCTGGTCCTCCTTCTTATCCCCCACCGCATCTTTGAGCCAACAACTTTAGCCCCTTTTCTTCCCTTCCAGCTGCACTTTTTCCTCTAATTTTTCCTCTTAGATTGCATGTTATATGTGTGGGTGTGGGTGGGGGGGGGGGGGGGAGGTGGACAACTAAGAAGCAACATATTCTATTTTTAATGCTTTTATTTTATGTGTCCTGTGGCCTGACACCATCGGGATGTGATTCAATTCTCACAATAGCCTCGCCCAATCACAGTGACCCACAGTGAACCCAGTCAGCGAACCACCGCCATTGTATTCCCAGTAAGTCCATCCACCACAGACTCTTTTGTAATCCTTCTGTTTCGTATTTGCTCTGCCTCGGCACTGAGTACACAGAACTACGCTAACCATCCAAGATTGAATCAAAATCGAAACTCAGGCAGTGAGGTATCGGCCAGATAAGTCTTTATCGTCGCCCCCGGAGTGGAATTTCAGTTTCGGCGGTTGTTGGACAGCCCAACGGTTCGCAGCAACTGCGGGTCAAACGCCAGTGCCTTGTTCAAGGGCACGGAGCAGGGGGGTTGTCTATCTAACTGAACCGACATGGGTGTCTTTTGGCGCGGGAGGAAACCGGAGCCTCTGGACGTAGGCCCCGCCACGTGAACACGGGACGAGAGGGGCACCTATTGGGTGTCCAGACCCAGCGTTGTGGCTCTTTAACACATGCAGCTCTTACTCTGGCTCGTTCAAATAACTTAACGCATGACAAATACAATAAAAGCTTCTTGGAGTTCTTTAAAAGGGATATTTTTAAACTTGAATAAGTCAAACAAAGTCATGCTTAAGACCCGTATTTTCTATGGAGCAGAAAGCACGGGAGCATGTTGGAGCAGGTTTCAACCCCGTCTGACACTCTCACACACACACACACACACACACACACGCACACCTGCACCACATCTCTCTGTTCCCCGCCCCAGAGGAAGCTGCTGTAGACACTGAGAGGTTTTCCACATTAAATTCACCTTTTTTATAAACAACAGGGATTCACATGGATTTGGTTGGATGTGCGGGTTGTAACCTGCACATTTCTCTCCCCAAAGAAGAACTCCTTCTGACTTCTGAAAGCAGCTTCAAGAACGGCTGGGAACCGGTGGAGGTGGGCTTCAAGATAATAGAGTTAAATTCAAATTAAAAAAACGACACAATGAAACTGGGGAGCGACGAATAGACACACCGCTACAAAGAGGAGTCTGTCCCCAATAACGGAAGCTTTGTGGTGGATATAGCCACAGTGGTTGTTGGATCAAACGTTCCGGATACATCCACGACACACACGGTTGCTTCTAGGCTCACAGCAATCAGTGGCTTCCCGGTCTGGCGGATGTACGCGCCCACTCTAGACTTTGCAGAGCAACAGCGAAACGGAACTCAATGTGACCAAGCTGTTATGTGGGCCAAAGGAGGCTGTTTTATAAAGGAGGAGGAGGTCCGTCCAGACAAACCAGCCAACGTGTCGGGCCACATAGCAGCTGGCCACACCAGGGTGTCAGGGAGCACCAGGTCACGCACCATTTCCCGGACACACATGTCAAACCCTCGCGCCGACGGCTGAAGTCCTGCTCTGAGACGAGGAGCAGGAAACCGTTCTCTGGGCACGTTGTGTTCAGCAGCACCAGCTCACATTAAATCCATTCAACATAAACAGAAGGACCTTGACGGAATATGGATTTCCTTGAGTGTTTTTTGGTTTATTTTAATATGTTGACATATTATTCCTTTATTCATTATTCATGTATTCATGTTCTGTATTTATGTTTGGAACATTTATTTTTAATAATGTCCCTTTTGGGCCTCCATAGTGTGCCACTTGCACATATACATACACACATATATATATATATATATATATATATATATTCATCCTCCCACGCGGCTTCTTTATTGATTGGAGCAGGACTTGGTTATGTGTTATGTAATAGCCGTATCCACAGGCCTGCTTCCTTCACATGTTATGTTGCCTTATACATGTGAAATAATGGACCAGTCTTCAAAAGAAAATCCTAATCTCATAAAACATCAGCAAGGTACTGTTCACGTTAATACTGGATGATTACATTTTCATCCTATTCACCTAGAAGGTATTAAAGGCTATTTTTCTTTTATTGAATTGGGAATTGTTTATTGAATTTCCAGAAGTGTGATGTTTCTGACTAATAAGATAAAGGAAAGCATGAATGCATGAACAAAAAAAAAAAAAAATCATAAAACACACACAGACACATTTTCTTCCTATGTACTCAGGTGGGTGACATAACAACCATAAAGAGCAGCCATTCAAAGCATAAATTATAAAGAGCATTTGCATCTCTTCAATTATAACGTCGCAGGAGACACTCAACACAGACACGCACAAAGTACTGGAGTCCGTGTGTGTAGGGAGAGAGAGAAAGAGCGATGAAAAGGGAGGGAAAAATCGTGTAACAGAGGATGTTCTTTTGTTGAGAAACGTAAGTGGTTCACAGACAGAGGCTAGTGTGTGTGTGTGTGTGTGTGTGTGTGTGTGTGTGTGTGTGTGTGTGTGTGTGTGTGTGTGTGTGTGTGTGTGTGTGTGTGTGTGTGTGTGAGTGTGAGTGAGTCGTTCAACCGGGATGATCCCAGCACCTGGACTAGAGTGTCCAGACCTCATGTGTGAACATGCTTTGTGCGGTTGCATGTGGTGTCTTATGTCACATGTACATGCATGCCCGGCCGCGTGCGCGTGCGCATGGGTGTGTGTCCTGTGTCACTGAGAAAAGTGCAGCATGAATCACACGTGTATGTGTGTGGGGCGACGTGAGGTGCTTGTCCCATTTCTTTCATCACCGTCAAAGCTGAATTTTTGTCATTCAAAGAAAGTGTAAACGGGAGATTGTAGTGTGTGACAAAAAAACACGACATGTATGAACTCACGGCAAAAACAGTTTCTGAATCCATTGTTATAACAACAAAATAGGTCACCATTGATTGGGAGATATTTTTGCATTTTGTGCATTCCTTTTCATTTTGTCATTCATTTTTTCTTTATGGAATCAAATTAGGAAATCGTTTTTTTTTCCTTTTTCTAAAAGGATAGATGAATAATAAGTCAAGCTCCTATTGAATCCAAATTTCTGCTGATGTACATCCTAGAGAAATTCCCTAAAGCTTGACATCATTTTAGCTCTAGGTAAGATTGAAGAGCTTGTTATTTGTTATTTGAGTGTAATCGGTGGGAAATACCATAGCCATCCTTTAGCTTTTAGTGAGATCCTCTGTGAGGATATCTGTTCCGGTTGTGGGACCATTTCGATTTCGACACATCCCCGCTTTTTTTCTGATGGGAATCCATCTTGCCTGTCACTCACAGGTGCGGGAATACAACATTCTCAATGGCGGAGAAACGTAGAGAGCAGAGGGAATGTTTTTTCAAAATCTTGATTTCTGTCTCGCTCCCCCTCTCTCTGTCTGTCTCTCTGTCTCTCCCTCTCTCATCTACCCTCCAGCACCTTGGGCTATATCAGACAGCGTCAGCGTGGCTGTGATACACCACACAGCTGGTGTAAGTGAGAGCTCCTGTATCTCACTGCATTGTTTCCACTCTGCTCCACTCCTCTGTGGCCGCATATCTCGCATGACGTGTCGTTGCTCATCTTCTAACGGTTTAGTCTGCAGAAAATTGGTTTGTTTGGTCATTTTACACGTAAACTTCCTCGGAATATCGTCACCGCGTCAAGTTCTTTAGGCGGGCCAGAAATTTGACTTTTCCACGGAATTATTTCACATAAACTCTCCGGCAACAGGCTTAGACAACAGCTGGCTGTTAGCATGGCCCTGGCAGGAGCCCGTCTGGTCCTGAGGGATGGTGAAGATTCCCATTCCTCTCATGGCAATTAGCCTTTTTCCTGGGAAACTGGTCCCATTGTGGGAGTGAGACATGCACCAGCATGCCACGGCAAATCCGTCCCCTCTGACACTTTTTTTTTTTAAGTGTTATTCAATCCTGATTTGATCGATCATAAGATATGAAAGCATCTATAAAAGCTTCTGTAAATATAGGCTACATCACATCATTATCATTTTCAAGTGTTGCATGGTGTGTGTGTGTGTGTGTGTGTGTGTGTGTGTGTGTGTGTGTGTGTGTGTGTGTGTGTGTGTGTGTGTTCTGATATGCATCTAATAGCACCTTTTCGTCCCCCTCGTAACATTACACCCACACACACACACACACACACACACACACACACACACACACACACACACCTCATCTGAACTGCTTGTTTACCTCTTTGCTCCAGATAAGTAAATACGTTCTCAATATGTTCGATTCCTTCTCCTAACACCGTCATGCTCCAGTTGGAAGATAAAACATCCTCATGACTTTTGCTGCTATATTAGTATCGACCCTTCCCCACTCTCCCCCTTTCTCCCTCCCTCCTTCTCTTCCCCTGCTCCCCCGACAGCAAACAAAAAACGAGTTCAAATCAAGCAATCCAAAATTAGATTCACCCTTTCATTCTGTGCCCTAACCGTTGGTCCTCCTCTCCACATCCTCCCCATGATGTCTTCAACCAGATTTTCCACGGGCAGATTGCAGCGTAGGAACCGGCGACACATCATTGTGTCCGACCGCTGCTAATAAACAGACCTGCTCTCTCTGTTTTCTGGCACGGCACGCACGCTCTATTTCAAACTGACCCACCAAAACCTGCGCAGTGAATTATTAATGAAACCACATGGCCAAGACTTTCCATTAGAAGCCCTTACATTCACATTCGGCTCTTGCGTGCGTGTGTGTGTGTGTGTGTGTGTGTGCGTGCACGCAAGTGTACGCAAGTGTCCAATGTGAGTATCCGTGTACATGTAAATGTGTGAATAAGTGCGTGTGCACACATGCGCATGTGTGTGCGTACGTGCGTGCATGTGTGTGTCCAGTTGCCACTGGTGTCAAGTCCGGGGTGAGAACGTTTTCTCTCAGTATCATCTATTCAGGATGGGACCTGGGTCTGTTTGAGGTCACTACAGCTGGGTCATTGTGTGTGTGTGTGTGTGTGTGTGTGTGTGTGTGTGTGTGTGTGTGTGTGTGTGTGTGTGTGTGGATGACTGTGAAGTACAAAGGCCTGGCTCTTTAAATAGCTCTCCAAAATCCCTTCAATAACAACTTCTCTATCAATGCAGACAAGAGAGAAAGAGGAACACGTGAGCAGGCGGCTGAACCCAGGGCGTAAATGTCACACGGTGACGTAAATGGGGCCGGCTGGGGGGGTTATTAAGATAAAGGTTTTATTTAGCAACGACGAGTTTCTGACACAGACGAAAAAAAATAACATTGAAAAAGCACAGAGCCACTTATCAAAGTAAAAGCGGCCAAACACGAAGGTTAGGAAAACGGTTTATTCAAGAGGTCTGTGTTGTGGTACGGGAAGAAAATAAAAATACAAAAGAGCAGGAAAAGTTGTAAAAGGGAGGGGGGGGAGGGAGGGGGGGGGGGGCGGGGGCTTGTTTTGATTGGATCCCACCGGAGACTGCCGCTGGTGCTCAGTGCTCAGTCACGGCCCCAGATAGTGATGCGTTGTGCGTGACCCACCCGTGGGATATATTAAAACATAAACCACAGCCACAGGAGCTAGACGGACGCGTGGGACGGACGTGCCTGGCTGTGAAGCGGAAAACGGGGTGACATCATACCAGGCGGTAAAACACTGGTCCAGTCACCCGCCCCGTCTCTCTCTCTCTCTCTCTCTCTCTCTCTCCGGTGTGTGATGTCTCACCGGAACCCACGACGGCCGTAGGCACGGACGGCCCGCTGTGGCTCCGACGCTTGTCAGAGTGTGTGTGTGCAATGTCTTTTTTATGAGTTGTATGTTTCTTTTGAAAACACAGTCAGCTGGCTGGCTGGCTGGAGACGGGAGTACGTGACGCGCAGGGGATGACCTCATATGGTGGAGTGCGCTCCACGTAAAGGTTTTGTTTGAAATGTGTTAAGTAGGTGAGCTCATCTGTTGTTGGTTTTGGGGGGGGGGGGGCGGGCTGAGGCCACCGGCGTCCAGCCTACAGCCAATAAAATAAAGTTGTATTCTCTTTTTTGAACGGTAAATGGACTGCATTCATGTAGCGCTTTCATCCACAGCCCTTTAATATTTTGCCCGACATTCACCCGTTCATGCACACGTTCACGGCGGGGGTCAACCACGCCAGGCGACAGCCAGCTGGTCGGGAGCCGGTTAGGGGTGAGGCGTCTTTGCTCGCCTGGGGGACACCTCGAACACCCTGCCAGGAGGAGCCGGGGATCGAACCAGCAACCTCGCCGTTACCAAGAGCAAACCCGCTCTACCTCCCGAGCTACTGCCGCCCCCCCCGTATGTGATGAGTACAGCACAAAGAAAAGTGGGGGTTGAGTAAAGCTAGCACAGTAATAACTCAGTACTCAGGTGTAAAGGGAGAACATAAACTACAGATCAAACGGTGGAGCGGTAAAAGAAAAAAGCGAGCACGTTGAGATTGATGCAGAACAACGTGACCACACGCTCAAAGCTCAAAAAGGCGCAGAGACGCCAAACGCGTTGCTCATAAACCGCATGTTGATGCGTGGGGGTTTCACCGAGGCCGTGTGCTAACTTGTGCCGTTTCATCTGAGGCTAAAACCGTCCTGCTGACCACCGGGGGGCTGGAGATGTTTACCTTTGTGTGTGTGTGTGTGTGTGTGTGTGTGTGTGTGTGTGTGTGTGTGTGTGTGTGTGTGTGTGTGTGTGTGTGTGTGTGTGTGTGTGTGTGTGTGTGTGTGTGAGAGAGTGTGTGTGTGTGTATATCGGACCGCTTTCAACCCTGCAGTTCTTTTTTGTAAAGTCATGGGAGCCGGTGTGTGGAAACAAGACAGTTAATTATACTGCGTGGCGGCGTCTTACCGCTCCAATAAAAACATGCCCTTCTCCCGGCGTCTACTACCTACACACACACACACACACACACACACACACACACACACACACACACACACACCACACACACACACACACACACACACACACACACACACACACACACACACACACACACACACACACACACACACACAGCTGCCGCCTCCGACGCGCTGTGAGGTAACTTCCAGAAACCTGTTGGCATCCGAGCTGGGAATGTAATTATCTCAAGGGGTGGATGGGAAGGACACAGGAAGTGAGTCTACACTGGGAGGGGGGGGGGGGGGGGTGGCCGGGGGGGGGGGGGGGCCAGCGTTGTGATCATGTGGTGATTTTAAGTGTGTTGCGTCTACACACCCACAGAGACTGAGATAGACGGAGAGAGAGAGAGAGAGAGAGAGAGAGAGAGAGAGAGAGAGAGAGAGAGACACAGAGAGAGAGACAGAGAGACAAAGAAGGAGGGAGAGAGAGAGAGAGAGACAGAGAGACAGTGACTTGGGGCGCACTCACACTAGGCAAAGTTGCCCTGTACCGTACTCAAGTACAATTGCCCCCCCACCCCCCACTGTGCCGCTGGTCTGTGCTCACACAGGCAATCTCGACTGGGCCTGAGTACGGTTGCCTCTTGTACATACAGGTTGCGTATCCGTGTGTGTGCGCGTGTCGGCTCATTAGCGTCTGTACCGTGGCCTAAGCACACCTCTCTGAAGTGAACTGAGGCCACGACGAGCCAAACGATCTGCCAGACTTTAGGGGGCGAACGTAACGAACTGAGCGAACTCAGGCACGGTACAGAGGGCCTAGTGTGAGACACACAGAGAGAGAGAGAGAGAGGCCGAGAGACAGAGACAGCGAGGGAGCGACAAAGAGAGAGAGAGAGAGGCCGAGAGACAGAGACAGCGAGGGAGCGACAAAGAGAGAGAGAGAGAGGCCGAGAGACAGACAGACAGAGAGAGAGAAAAAGAGAGAGAGAGAGAGAGAGAGAGAGAGAGAGAGAGAGAGAGAGAGAGAGAGCGAGAGAGAGAGCGAGAGAGAGAGCGAGAGAGAGAGCGAGAGAGAGAGAGAGAGAGAGAGAGAGACCGGGCAGGGACAGGCCAGATGAGGTTAGCTGCGGACAGCGTGTTTACATATATGTTTACAGGGCTGCAGGATGTTTTCCTCCGGGTTGATGAGGGCCGCTCGAGGCACTTTGATCGTCACCATCACGTGTCGGAGCCGTGTAGCGAGGGGGGGGGGGGGGGGGGGGGGGGGGGCGGGGCGCAGCGAGACGCGAGGGCGCCGCCGACCGCAGTGACGCGCGCGGCCCGTCGGACTGAGGACATTTACCGCCACAAGGTGGAACGGCGCATTCCTTAACAGCCTTTTTTTTTTTTTTTTTTTTTCCCCGTTTATCTTTGTTGATGCATCACCCATGCAAGAATGTAAAGTATGGGAAGAGGAGAAGGTGGGATTTGGTCACTACCTGCTCCTTTCAGAACCTTCAGCGCCAAATAGGACCTCACCTCGTGGTTCGTGAGAGAGGTTTCAAGCCCGGTCACTGGTTACCCGGTTATGTTGAAATGTTGAAATCCGCATCTGTATTGATTATAGATCCAAGATATTTATGACGAAAGGGTGTATTGATTCCTTTAGGTCTTACTGTGTCTGCATTCATTGAAAAATAACAAAAACTTTCTCCAAGCTCCAACAACGCAGTACCCCATCATCAGGGTTGTGATATATATACACTACATGATCGGTTCTGCGATCTAGAATAACATTGCTTGTGTGGATTTGTTTCTACGTGATGGATTCAGACAGTGCGCGCCTGAGAGGACAGCAG